>NC_056728.1:1273096552-1273314052 GCF_019279795.1 Protopterus annectens
TATTTATGTCTGCAAATGGAATGAATATGTTACAGAGAATGTACTTCTACATATAGATGTCTGCATGTGTGTATGCATATATACTTATAACAAACTCACTGACCTACATGGGGCGGTCCAATTAGAACCAGCCCATCCAATCCTGGCACACCTGGATCCATAATTTCATACCCATAGTTCCTCCACCCCACCCGAGTTCAACATATATGCAAACCATCCATTGTCCAGTTGGTATCGCAGCCATGACACACCTCCACACATTGCCCTCTCCCGAGAGTTAGGGGCCCTACACGTATGTTGTCCCAACCCATGTATTCTCAGGCTCTCCCACCATTTAGTCCTTGAACATACCTGCCCTTACTTGTGTAATGATCGGATGGACAAATAGTCTATCAATGTTTGGGTAGTCCCACCGTTGCTCACTCCTGCCCAGCTTGATATGACATACACTGACAGCTCTATATAATACAGGGGTTGCTGTTGATTCCCTTCTCATTCCTTTTGTATGCTTTATTGTTACGTTGTTCTTTCTTCATATATATATATATATATATATATATATATATATATATATATATATACATATGTGTATATATATATATATATATATATATATGTATGTATGTATATATATATATATATATATATATATATATATATATATATATATATATATATATATGTATGCATGTATATATATATATATATATATATATATATATATATATATATATATGTGTGTATATTATATATCTGTACATACTTGTATACATTTCCACTGCTTAGACCCATGCAAGCGCACTCAGACTTGCTTACTGGTACTTATATATGTTTACTGCTGCTTATTTGTGCTTTCACCTGCTTACTAGTGCCTTATTCATTATGACAGTGCCACTTTGATTGACTGACATTTAATTAAATATCTCATGCGATACTCTTATGTTGGTTTTACAGCAAAATGACATTCATTCCACATGGAAAATGATATGTGCTATTGTTGGGCTCGAACCGTGAATGCCTGTTCGTTAGGTGGATGCTCTAAACACTACACTGTTGACATTTACGTTGATTCCGCATGTTTTTCTCTATTTGAATGAATTTGATGTGTAAGCTACGCTCGGCGGAGGGCAGCGACGTGCAAACACGCTGTGCTTTGCTTACACCTTCGATATTGCAGCAATTCAAATGTATAATAGGGACACTGGGGCTCTAATTGTGAAAGTTCTAGGGACAGGGCTCAACATTCCACTATGTGTTTGTGTGTTTACTACTTCAATTTTATAAAACTGTTCGTGGACACTCTTGTATGCTTAGCATACATTTCGGTATCCATGGACACTGAATTACTGACTTACTATTAGAGGCATGCTCTACTAGTAGGCATAGTAGGTTGTGCAACTGTCGGGGTATGTTTACGCCCTTTAGAGCACTTGTATATGCCCCTTGCACTTGCACACATTTCCTGTGCACGTCGAGGGTGCGGCGGCGCGCCCTCATACATATTCATATGCTGCTGCTGCACCATCTGTAGTGAGGATGCTCGGCGCAAGGCTAAAACCGTCCTTGCACCGAGCTTCTTGAATCCTGGGGTATATGCCTCAGTTTGCTGCTGTGGGTTACAAAAGTAACTAAAGTATCTTTTTTAAGGTGTCTTTGTGACTAATATGTCATGATTTGTTCTTTCTTTTGCCTGAGTTATTTTAACCTTTCAAAAGCTAAAGTATTATGCCACACACAAAATTAAGCAACACTTTAACCTTTGGTTATACCCTATGCTGGATCAGTGCACTTCAGCTTGCTCACTAAAGCAATTATATGTCAGCACTAAAAAATTAAAAGCACTACACCCTCACAAACTCCCCTTGAGTACCTTGTTCCCCATTGGCCCTTTTTTTCCAGTTATAAAGGAATTCCCAATACTATTCTAGCATGTCCAAAGGTCAGTTGTCAATCTCCTCTCTGGTCCAGCTGGTGAATCTGGGAATCTTGAGGCAATGTTACAACTGCCTCGTACACAGACAACCCTCTCCTCCTCCCAACAAATTCCAACACATGTGAGAGATGCAACCATATAGCCAAACTGGAGGCTAAGCTCTCTCAACTCAGTACTGGCGAAACCTGTCAGCAGGGGAAGGAAACCACACTCACTACAATTCCAGTCTCACATAGACCTACCACGACAGCAAACCAAACACATAAACACACAAAAACATACTCGGAGGCTCTAAATAAAAATCTGCCTAAGCAGCAGAGACCTCCAAAGCAGGCACCCAAGCAACCGCTACCCCAAAACAAAACATGTGCAACACATAGCTCACAAAGCCAGTGTGCTGAATAGTCACAGCCCTTAAGGCTAAACAACACACCTGATACACTTGTAATAGGTGACTCTATCATCAGGCACACTGACGTCCCGCTCACCAGGCTGAACAAGGAGAAGGTCACGGTGAGCTGCCTGTCAGGCGCTAGGATCCGCCACATAACACAAGCACTCAGGTCACTCCAAGGCAAGTACAAATATGACTCAGTCATTGTCCATGCTGGTGTGAATGACCTGAGACGTACCTCCCTGGACTACATGAAAAGAGACATAGAGGAGCTCTCTGAGCATGTGGCCCAGGCCGGTATGACCCTGACCTTGAGTAGCATCTTACCCTCACCAAGAATGATGCCACAATATGAAGACAAGATGATCAATTTCAACAATTGGCTTAAGTATTGGTGTCATTCAAAGGGGATCCAATGCCTGTCAGCCTGGGATGACATGCTCGACAGGCCACGATGCTTTGCTAGGGATGGCTTGCTCCTGTCACCCCTGGGCTTTCGGATATTGGCAAAGGCTCTTGCTAGCCCCATAGTGCCTTTTTTAGGCAAGGCTCAAAAGACAAACCCACCTCCATAGGTATCACAAGGGATAAGAAACTAAGAGTAATGCTACTCAATGCCAGAAGTCTAAACCTCAAGATGCATGCACTCGAAACTCTCCTTAGCATGGAGAACATCGATATCTGTGCAGTAACAGAAACCTGGTTCAAGGCTCCCGAGAGCACCCCAGCACTACCAGGTTATACCTCATACCATGCTTTTCGGCTCCAAAACTTGGACCGAACCAGAAAAGGAGGGGGGGGTATCAATATTCGTCAAAGATACCCACACCTCCAGGTTGGTGGCACAGCACAAAGTATCAGAGACTATCCATGTGCAACTAACAGTGGGTAAAACTGCCTTCCAGTTTATAGCCTGCTACAGACCACCCTCCCAAACCCAGGAACCCCACTCGGCCTTCCTGAGAACACTGGAAAATATGAAGGTCTCTCCAAACACCATTATATTGGGTGACTTCAACTACACAAACATAGACTGGGAGCATTACTCTAGCTCCAACACCCTAGCCCAAAGGTTCCTAGAATTTATAAACTCAAATGCTATGGAACAACTTGTTACCACTCCCACAAGAGGGAAAACATGCTGGACCTGATCATCACCAACATGGGGACTCTATGCTCCAGACCAGAAGTGTATCCCTCACTGGTAAGATCAGACCATAAACTAATCTCACTGGATATTCACATCCCGACCCCACCCCCTGCCCAGAAAACCACAGTGAAAAACTTCTCTAAAGCAAATTTCACACTCCTCAAACCGAGGTGGAATCCTTCAAAGCCCCCGGGCCTGTGGAAAATACGGCCCAGACTGCAGAATCCTTTATAAATGCATTCTATGAACACCTTCAGGAATGCATGGATCATGCAATCCCAAATAAAACCAAGACCCAATCCTCCAAAGGCAGACATCCTGTCTGGTGGACTCCAGCCATAAACAAACTATACAATAGAAGGAGGAAGCTACTACATGATAGAGCAAAATCCCAAAAAGGAAAGGCATCTCTGATCAGTGTTAGCAAAAAACTACGGGCACTCATAAAATCGTCTAAGGCCAGCTTCGAGAGAAAAATTGCACAGGACACTAAGGATAATCACAAGGCTTTCTTTAGTTATGTTAGGAACCTGGGTGGGAATTCTCAGATATGCTCAGAATTAGTCCAAAATGACAAAAAATACACCGAACCCACAGACATTGCCAACATCCTAGCTGACAGGTTCAGCACAAACTTCTCCCCCTCCCCACCAAAAGGGCACATATCTATCCCAGCAGAGTGCTGCCCCCCTGACATCTCAGATGCTCAGGTAAGAGCCACCCTCTCCAAAGCAAAAAACACAGCATCAATGGGACCAGACGGTGTCCCGGCTGGCCCTACATGAACTCCAAGAAGAGCTAAACCCAAACATAAAACTACTGTTCAGTCTCAGCCTTACCACAGGATATGTACCCAAAGAGTGGCGTACAGCAACAGTGGTCCCTCTCCACAAAGGTGGTGCCTCAACGGATCCTGGAAACTATCGCCCCATAAGCCTGACTAGCTTGGTCTGCAAAGCTATGGAAAGGATCATCATGGACCTCATAAAAAAAGATATTGGGGACCTACAGACACTGGATCCTACCCGGTTCGGCATTGTTAAGGGCAGATCCTGCCTTTTAAACCTGGTTGATTTCTTTGAAACAGTCACCAAGGCCATTGATGAGGGGAAGGTGGTCCACACAGCCTACCTGGACCTCGCAAAAGCCTTCGATACAATACCCCACTTGGGCATTATAGATAAGCTCACCAGCTTAAATATAAACCCCTATCTCACTAGATGGGTTGCAAACTGGCTCAAGGACAGAACCCACATGGTTAGAATTGCTGGAGCCATGTCAGACTCCAAACCAGTTACAAGTGGCATCCCACAAGGCTCAGTCCTGGGACCTCTCCTGTTCGGTATATATTTCTCGGAGGTACAGGTCAACACGGAAGGACTGTGGCTGACCAAGTTCACAGATGACTGCAAACTGGGAGCTATAATCGACTCTCCAGCTGACACAAGCATCCTCCAAAAGGGCCTCATAGAAACAGACAACTGGTGCCAGAGCCATGGCCTCAAGCTAAACGCCAAAAAGTGTATAGTCATCCCCTTTGGCAAAAACAAAGTGCCCACAAATTACCACATAGGTGGTAATCCATTAAATACGGAAGAAGTAATTAGGGACCTGGGGACCCAAGTTGATAGCAATCTCTCATTTGACAACCACGTGGCCAAAGTGGTTAGAAAAACATTTTATATAGCCCACCTAATCATGAAGGGATTCACATCTAGATCAGGGGAGGTCATCATGCCTCTTTACTCATCCCTCATCAGGCCCATAATTGAGTACAATGCCCCTTTTGGGATGTACCTTACCAGACACCTGCAGCAACTGGAAAGACCCCAAAAGTACCTTACCAAGAGGATCAAAGGGCTCAAACAGATGCCATATGCTGCCTGGTTAAAGAAACTCCAGCTCTACTCAGTGGCATACCGCCTGCTCAGAGGCGATCTGTGCCTGACGTATAAAGCCATGTCCAACCCGGAATTAATGGACATGCTGCACCTCAGAAAATCCAAATCCCATCGAGCTACGCGCTCGAGAGACTTGAACCTCAGCACTGAAATAAATAGGACATGCTGGAGGGACAGATTCATAACCCAGAGGCTCCCTTCACTCTGGAATAACATCCCAGTCCAGGTTAGGCAGAGTCCCTCATTGACTCTCTTCATGAGGAATCTTGATGAGTGGATGGGGGATCGTAGGTTTACCCCGGGTATCACTTCTGTGTCACTGTTAGACAGAGGCACAGTATACTAACCTCGAAAAAGGGCATAGCAAAATTAATTTAAAATGGGTGGCAAAAGCCAAACACACTCTGGCTAGGCTTATAAATGCCCTAGGGCAGATAGCCTAGTATGAACCTATGAACCTATGAACCTATGATAAAGAGCAAAGCTACACTGCATAAAACATATCTAAATAGTTGCAATAGTAACTGCCATTTTACTCCCAGGATGTAGTTTGCCAAGAACTTTTACAAAGTTACATAAAAGCTCCCAACTCAAAAAAGAAAAACACTTGGGAGATATTTTACATAACTGATGAGGCTTAACACCCAAGGTATATATCTTTATGAAGTAAGACAAGCAAACACAGTGGGACACAATCTCAAAAATGTAGTGGGGTGGATTGGCAATGTCCTAAAGATGTTTCTGTGCTCCACAAGAAAACAAATCTTACAAAATCACATGAGCTATATGAAGTCAAAGGTCTAATGAGAGTTCCATTAGATAAACAGGCCAATTAAAGATAGCATAGATACCCTGATGGCAGCTGCTAAAAACAAGAAGCAAGCTGTAAAGCACCAATTAAAACAGAAAGGTAGAAAGGGTGAATGTCTAGAGTAAGGAAAGAAGATGGTAACAAAGACACGTTATTAGAGTCTGTAGTTATTGCAGAGCTAATGAAGAAGAATCTAGTCAGATTGCTATGTCTTTTGTAACATTTTTATATTCAATTATAACACAAGAGTATGATAAACCTGAACAGGTGTTTGTAGCATGAGCCACCTTGCAGAGGAATGGTGTATCAAAATTTATTGAAGATTCTGATCTTAGGAAGCCACATAAATTAGAAAGTTTGCCATTATATCTAGAAGCATAAGTTTTGTGGATGAGAGGGAATGTCCTGGAATGTAAATCCTATCCAAAAAGACTGGCATCTGTACTACAGTTATGCTTCTGAATAATTAAAGATGACATCTTGAGAAAGCATATTTTAAAGAGTGAGCCTGGACTCACAGTGTAGAGGGATGAAGCCCTGACTGTGACTCAAGTTGTCTATACTTGACTAGAAGCAGACGTACTAGAAGATTTATCTGCGGAAGATGGACTTCAGCAGCTAACAGCGACTCATCTGTCCTGGGAGGCAGGTATCTAGGCCCACCACATTAGCGACATATACTGGTGGTGACTGTAGAACACAGTGAGTGTTGTGTCTTTAAGAAGCATTTCAAAGTGAAGGCAAGTGCATATAAATAGAGAGCACATGCAGACAGCAGTGCCATTTTGAGTGAACAGCCAGAGTGTTAACATGTATCTACTCAGTATCATACAGATTGCTCAGTGGTGATCTGTCTGTCACCTACAAGGCAATCTCAGACCCTACCCTACTAGAGATGCTCCATATCCATAAGTCTAACTCCTCATACACTACCTGGTCAAAAGCCTTGAACCTAATATGTGACATTAAGAAAACCTGCTGGAGAGACAGGTTTGTCTCCCAGAGGCTGCCCCGTTTCTGGAATAGACTTCCCATACACATCAAACAGAGCACCTTGCTGACCCTCTTCAAGCGCAACCTTGATGAGTAGATGGGAAACCACAAATTCATCCCAGGGGTTCCACTTGTGTCCCTCATTGACAGGGGCGACAGGTGCTGACTGGGGTTTCTTTTTGGGGATAAACTCTTGGCAAGGCTTGTAAGGGCTTCAGGGCATAGTAACTTCCTATGATCCTATGAGTGCAGTAGTCATTCTGTATATAAGTTTATTTAAGTTTAAGTTACTAAGCCTCAATCCTGATGTGTTTGTGTGTAATAAAGCTGTTTGAACCGAACCCACAACTGTTCATCTGTTTTATCCTGACCAAATGAGCGATATGGTGTCAGAAATGGGAATCCTGAACAACATGGTAGCAGGACTGGCAGGTCTGAATGACATGGTGCTAGAACCAGAATGTCTGAGCCAGAAAGAAACCCAAGTGGAGCCATGAGGTGCAAAGTTAGAATACAGAGGAATGACTCGTCCCAACCTGCTCAAATGATTGTAAAGGCCATAAATGAATTTCAGGTAATTAAAACTTGCATAAACGATTTATTTTTTAAAGAAAATGATACGAAGCATTCGTAAAGCACAAAACACATTATTGATTAAACTTAAACGAAAAGCACAAAACGTTATTGATTAAATTAAATGTTCGAAACCAAGATATTTGATAAAGTTGTTTGAAATATTTATAAGGGCATTCAGAATTACTTCTGACTTGCATAATGAGCATATCGAAGATAAAGCGAGCACAAAAAAAGTATAATGAGCATGACAGAAGTCAAATGAGCATAACAAGTACAATAAAAGGGCAAAATACACATGGAAAAGCAAAGCAACTGCATTTTTTTAGTAAACGACTATGTATTTTGATATCAGCAATTATTTTGCATTGACTAAAGCTATTGAAAGTATAACTAGAGTTGTTCAAAGTATCTCAGAGTGTGTAAAGTGTTTGCATTGTGCACTTTATTACAGTACAATTATCTTGAAGAGTTTACTGTGTGCAAAGTACAGTTATTTCACAAAGTGCAGTCATTTTGAAGTGTTGTTTACACTGTACAGACTTATTTCACAGAATGCAGTTATTTCAAAAAGTTTCTTTTCCTGTGTACAGTTCATTTGCAAAGTGCAGTCATTTCAAAATGTTTCTTACACAGATGAGTGGTTTCACAAAGTACAGTGATTTCAAAGTGTCCTTGTGCAATGGAGGCTTATTTGGCAAAGTGCAGTTATTTCGAAGAATCTATTGTGCTTTTAAGCATAATTACAAGTTTCTGGCATAAATTTCTGATGTATATATGTGTATGTTCATACATTATTTCAAGGGTCTTTATTACTGTGTGTTGGCATGGCAGAGGCATTTTGCAGACCCCGGTCCACTTGAGTTTGATCATAATATTGCAGAGAAATGGAGAGTATTTGAGCAGGAATATATTTTCATACAAGCAGCTTTTCTGATAAAGATGCACATACAAGGGCATTTACTCTGCTTAATCCAGTGGGGTCAGAAGCCATTGAAAGAAAACATTCATTTGTGTATGCACTAGCAGTATATGCAGGAGAAGGCGAAAACTGCCATATTGTTGTACAAGCTGAATCCTGGGAAGACCCTGAGAAATATTAGAGAAATGTGTAACCCCCAGACAAATGTTACATTGAAGAGCACTTATTTTATACAAGAGACCAAAAGCCAGGATAAACTTTTGCAGCTTATATAACTGACTTGAGAAACAATGCTAAAATGTGCAGATTTGGTGATTTGAAGGATGACTTAATAAAATACAGATGTGTGTGGTGTTAATAATGCTGCTGTGAGAAAGATTTTGCTTCGAGACAATGATTTAATGTTGAGCAAAGCCACAGAGATTTGTCAAATACACAAACTTAGAGAAAGGCACAGAAATATGCTTGCAAGTGAAAAGAGCATGGTTTCAGCAGCCTCTAGAGCAAAAGTAGACAGCATGCAGCATGTGACTAGCAGAAACAGGCCTAAGCACATGGCAGCTACAATCCATGCAGGATTTCTAGGGAGAGCCCGTACCTTTCCAGCAAGTTCTAAGACTATGTCAGTAAAATGGACATGGTCAGTGCAGCACAAGGATGAGTCAGCAAAATCCAACTTATGTCTCATCGTTAACTGTTATAATTGTGGTGCCAAGCATGAGTCTAAAAGAGAAAAGTGCTTAGCATTGGTCAGCAATGCCACAAGTCTAAAAAATGAAACCATTTTCAAAAGCTTTGTAAATCAAGCAAACCTCATTCATTTATTAAGAAAGGTTACTCAAAAAAGCAAGTTGATCATATAGAAAGTTACAACTCTACTTTCTGTGTAAATAGTGTGTTAGTGGTTGGTGAAAAGGTTAATGCACTAAATTTGTTGGCAAAGAACGAAGTGTTTTGTACAGTCCTGATTAATGTTAAACCCACTGAGCTCAAAGTGGACACTGATTCAAAGTGCAATGTTATGTCAGTAGAAGCATTTTCTAGAGCAAGAGCTGGTGAACAGCTTAATTTGACCAATTGTGTAAAGCTTGTTACTTATGGAGATGAAGAGATTCAAACCGAAGGCTCAGTAGTGCTTTCATGCTATTCAGCTGGGAACAGTTACAGCTTGCAGTTTTAGGTAGTCAAAAGACCTGTACAGTCATTATTAGGTCTCAGAGACAGTTTAAAGATGAAACTGATTTCTTTTACCAAAGAAGACCATCATGCAAGTTCCAGCTTTACTGATGCTATTTTCTCAGAGTAAGCTGATGTTTTTGAAGACAAGTTAAGCAAGCTTCCAGTTATGTACTCCATGATATTAGATCCAGATGTAAGACCAACGAGAAGAGTTATGATACCTATGCAGGACAGAGTCAAAGTCCAGTTAGATAAAATGGTGCAGCAAGGTGTGATTTGTCCAGTTACAGAGCCAACTGAATGGGTGTCCTCCATGGTAATTGCTCATAAGAAAAGCTCAGATGAAATCAGAATATGTATTGACCCAGGAGACTTAAACAAAGCATTAAAGAGACCCCACCATCCTATGCATACAGTCGAGGAAGTTACTACCCTCATGCCAATCGCCACTGTTTTTTTTTGTCTTAGATGAAAAAAGTTAATTTTGTCAAGTAATGCTTGATTGCAAATCTTCACTACTGACTACATTCAGTATGTCATTTGCTAGATACAGATTTCTCAGAATGCCTTTTGGAATAATTCTGCCAGTGAATTCTTTCAGTGTGCAATAGAGCAATTCTTTTCAGGCTATCTGTGTGCTATAATAGTGGATGATTTACTAGTTGGAGGCAATGGTAAAGCAGAGCATAACAGAAACCTCAGGAAAGTTCTAGAAAGAGCATGTGAAATGAATCTAAAGCTCAGTCCTCTGAAATGTAAATTCAGGTTTCCAGAAGTCACTTATGTTGGTCATTTATTTACCATTTCAGGCTTATGACCAGATGCTTCCATACAAACAGCCATTCTTTAGATGCCAGCTCCAGACAATGTTCAAGGCTTACAGAATTTTCTTGGTATGGTTAACTATTTGGGAAAGTTTATACCAGACTTCAATGAATTATCAGTGCCCTTAAGAGAGCTGACATGCAACAATGTTACCTGGTCATGGTTGGAACAACACCAGAGAGCATTTGAAGACCTGAAACAGAACATCGCCAGTCCACCAACATTAAGATACTATGATGTCTACAAACCAGTAATTCTTTCCTGTGATGCTTCACAGTTTGGTCTTGGTGCAGTCCTTCTTCAAGAGAATAGACCAGTAGCCTATGTGTCTAGAACTCTTACCCAAACTGAGATTCAGTATGCTTAAATTGGGAAGGAACTTTTAGCAATTGTGTACGCATGTTCAAAGTTCCATGATTATATTTATGGCTGAGCTATCCAGATTGAGACTGATCATCAACCTCTAGTTACTATTTTAAAGAAGCCTATGCATACAGCTCCAGCAAGACTACAAAGAATGATGCTCAGATTACAAAAGTACAACTTCAAAATGGTCTATACAAAAGGTAAACTTCTTTATCTGGCTGATACCTTATCCAGATCACCCAGAAATACCACAGAAAAGCTTGATGCAGAGAATTTTGACTTCGATGTCATGGAGGTGTATACTTTTTCTACCACAGGACTTGATGAGCTAAGAAATCATACAAAGACTGAGCCAATGTTGCAAAAGCTCAACCACTTCATCAATGCTGGATGTCCGTCAAAGCAATCTTGTGTACCAACAGAAGTGCAATGTTATTTTCCTTTCAGAGGTGAGATGTTGATGGAAGATGGTATCATTTTCAAAGATCCTAAAGTTGTTGTTCCTTCTTCCTTACAACATAAGCACATCTAGATTTCGCATCGTGGCCACCCAGGTTCTGAAGCTACCAAAATAAAGGAGAAAGGACTAGTATTTTGGCCTTCTCTGTCAAAAGATATCGATACAGTGCATTCATCCTGCTCAGTATGCAATAGTACTAGACCGCATTTGCAAAAAGAGCCACTTCAGCTAAGCCAGATTCCTGAACAACTTTGGTCACCAGTAGCTACTGATATATTTGAGTGCAACAGTCAACATTATTTAATGTTGGTAGACTCTTATTTGAATTGGTTTGAGATTGATTTGCTACTTAACCTAACGTCCAGTACCGTCATTGCTAAGTTGAAACATCATTTGTCAGTCCATGGTAGTCCACACAAAGTTATTTTTGGCAACGGTGCCCAGTTTACCAGTCAGCTATTCCAGAAATTTGCAGAAGAGTGGAACTTTATCCATGTTACCAGTGGTCCTGAGCACCCAC
Source organism: Protopterus annectens (assembly GCF_019279795.1). NCBI lineage: Eukaryota > Metazoa > Chordata > Ceratodontiformes > Protopteridae > Protopterus > Protopterus annectens. The sequence goes on from NC_056728.1 coordinate 1,273,108,580, forward strand.
AGTCAAACAGCCTAGCTGAATGTGCAGTACAAAGTACAAAGCAATTACTAGAGAGATCAAAGCGTGACAATGCCAATGTTTTTTGAATTTGATTAATCTCAGAAATATAACCCATGATGATTTGCTTGGCTCACATGCTCAGACACTTCTGTCTAGGCAAACAGGAACAACCTTGCCTATCAGTTCCAATTTGTTGGTGCCTAAAACTAAAAACACCAGAGCAGTTAAAGCCCAACTATTCAAATGTGTTCATTCCAGAAGTCCAACTATGATAAAATGAGCAGATTTCTTCATCCATTGAAAGAAGTAGAGGCAGTGAGGATGCAAAGGGCGAAAGGTTTTGAGATCAAGTGAGAGGTGTATGTGCCGAGCCGAGATCTTACTTAGTATGATCTGAGGGAACAGAATACAGAAGAAATCACAGACATCTTCTTCCAGTGTCTGAACTGATATAGCAGCATCGTACCTGTGATACAGACTCTAGATCGCAGAGGAGTCCAGATGATGTTCCTGTTGAAGGACATGTCTCAGTACCTATTCCCATTCCTGATAATGTCCCAGATGTCCCTGAAGTTGAACATTCATTAAAGACAGCCCCTGTTGCTAAACCCAGTCCTTATTTTTATGTCACATGATCAGGTCGTATTTCCAGCCCTAGTGTAAAATACACAGTAACCTGGACATGATTGTTTCACTTGTAATTAGTTCTGTATAACTGGATGTCAAAGGATTATTTCTGTACAACTGCATGCCAATAATTATTGTCATTTTTACTGTGCATGACTTATTTCTAAAAGAGGGAGGATGTAGAACCGAGTGAGTGTTGTGTCTTTACAAAGCACTTCAAAGTGAAGGCCCGTGCGTATAAATAGAGAGCACGTGCAAGCAGCAGTGCCATTTTCAGTGAATAGCCAGAGTGTTAACATGTATGAGTGAGGTAGTCAGTCTGTATATAAGTTTATTTAAGTTTAAGTTGCTAAGCCTCAAGCCTGATGTGTTTGTGTGTAATAAATCTGTTTGGACCGTACCTACAACTGTTTGTCTGTATTATTCTGACCGGACAAGCGACAGTACATGGAAGTGGCTGGGCAGGTCTCACTGTTGACTATACTGCTGAATCATGAAGATAGGCATGTCTATAAGTTTATATGTCTTTTCCTGAGCAGGCAGCCATTGTTGAGTCCATCAGCCACCTACTGTGAGGGGTTAGGATGGTGAGGTGAAATCTATGGGCCTAGCATGTGGCTCATTCCTTAACATGCTACCTACTGGGAGGGGTTAGGATGGGACGGTGACAACTATGGGCCTAGCATGTGGCCCACTCCTTAACATGCTAATTCTGGGAGGGGTTAGGATGGGGAAGTGACCACTATGGGCCTAGCTTGTGGCCCGCTCATTAACACGATACCTACTGGGAGGGGTTAGGATGGGGAGGTGACCACTATGGGCCTAGCATGTGGCCTACTCCTTAACATGCTACCTATTCAGAGGGGTTAGGATGGGGAGGTGACCACTATGGGCCTAGCATATGGCCCACTACTTAACATGCTACTACTGGGAGGAGTTAGGATGGGGAGGTGACCACTTTGCACCTAGCATGGGAACCACTTCTTAACACGCTACCAACTTGGAAGGGTTAGGATGGGGAGGTGATCAGTGTGGGCCTAACATGTATCCTTAACTGACTGCCTACTGAGTGGGGTTAGGATGGGGATGTGACCACTATGGGCTTTGCATGTGACCCACTCCTTAATACACTACCTACTGGGAGGGGTTATGATGGGGAGGTGACCACTATAGGCCTAGCATATGGCCCACTCCTTAATAAGCTACTACTGGGACTGGGAGGGGTTAGGATTGGGAGACAAACACTATGGGCTTAGCTTGTAGCCCACTCCTTAACACCTGACTGTTATTTTCCAAGGGAACAAATATGCAGTTAAGGCTCTCTGAGAGGAATGAATGAGCTATAAGGCTCTCACACAATCCCTGATGACTCACTGACACCCCTGGAATGAATGACTGAGCAGATATGGGTCCAGAAAAGAAATCCTCTTCCTCCCCAAATCCCTCCAACACCTCAAAGCCTTCATCTTGGTCTCTTCTCTAAACAACACTATTATTAAGCTCAAATCTTACACTAAATTTCTCTGGGTTTTTATAAATGACTTACTTAAATTTGACATCCACATCAATAACTGCATCAAGAAGATACACCAAAAACTAGGACTGCTTTATAGAAATAAAAAAAATTCTTAACCCAAGAATCTAAAGTCTCCCTAGCGCAGACCTACCTACTGCCTACATTACTATACGCTGCCCCAATTTTCACTAACCTCCAAAAAAATTTGTCAACCAAACTTGAGCTCGCCTACAACAAAATTGCTAGATTTGCCACAAATCTCCCCTATCGCTCACATCACTGCCTCTCCTTACAAAAACCTCCACTGATTAGAACTCCATAATCAGCTCCTTCTGCCTCAGCAACCTTCTGACACATACTATCCTCCATCAACCCGCAGCCTGTCCATCTCTAGCAACCCTCATCTCTCCTTATGTCCCCAACTGGAAAATACTTAGCTCTGACCAGCACACCCTTCAAATTACAAAACCAAATAAATCTATAAGAAAAATGTTATACAGCCACTCACTCAGCTCCTCTTGGAACCAACTTACTCTCCATATCAGAGGCATCCAAAAACTCTTGCAACTTCAAACTTGCTATAAAGGAATATCTGCTTAATTCCTGGAACTGCCCCTGCAAAGATCCTACTTGAACTCTGCACACTCTGTCTCACCCCCCCCTTCTACCACCTATTCCTACTTGTATTCTGCATTTCCTGCTCTTTTGCCCTTTCCCTCCCACTATACTCCTATCATTACTTTATATTTCTACCTCCTATCTCTCCCTACTCTTACATTTTATTACCCTTCCTTTTTTTTCTTTTGCCTTGTGCCTGGACCACTGTTTCTTGGCACTTGTATGTCTTACTAGACTTACACTTAGGTTACTAAATTTCCCATCCTAATTATGATTATGATGTTGAATTTGTGTTTGTACATAACAGCTTATATCTATGTTTTGTTTTCCTTTTGCTTCTACCATTCTATAAAATTAATCTAGTTTTTTATGATTGTATGCCTGAATACTTAATTTGATTGTATATATATATATATATATATATATATATATAAAAAGTTAATTGCTGTAATGGACCATTTCTCCTTGGGTCTCTGCTGAAAAAGGGAATCTGCCCAGCCAGACCAACCCAGTTAACAAATGGCAATTAAATAAATAAATAAAATAAAGTGTCACATGGAATTAAGAAAAAAAAAGATTATAAGCAATGAAATTCTGGGTTCATGTTTCTCTGCTGACATCTGTTCAATCAAATGCCAATACACTGAAAAACTTGCCAAAACAACTTTCAGTGAACCACGGAGGTAAGTCTTTTCTTCAGGGGAAAAATCCATAAAACTCAGAGATAAAGTAATTTTTTGCAGGGTACAAATCCCCATATACTTCTCTACATGGTTAACATTCCCCAGCCCCCAGACTTATGTATACCTACTGTACTCTGAGATCACACAACAGTGAAGAAAAGAGAAGACTCCTCTGTCACCAGTAGTTGTTTTTGTGATATTCCCACAGGCTACCAGCATTCAGAGAAACAGCTGTCAGGAGCTTGTGCTCCTGAAATTCTCTATAGCTAAAATGTGTCTCCATGAATTCCTATAATGAGGACAGAGTTCAAAGACAAGTAATATCATCATTCTTAGAATTAGTACCTGATAAATATCACAAGAAGCCCTGAGCAGAGACTTAGTGGGCATTCACCAAGGAAGTCTTCATATAAAAATCCAGAAGTGTGGATCATTATACCATATCAATACCAAATAAAAAAGTGAATATGTAGACATTACCATCTTAGCAAATAGGCCCTGATCAACCTGAAGTCCATGAGGCAGTGAAGATGTCAAGTAAAAAGCATGCAATATACTTTGCTTGACAGGGAAGACATAAAAAAACAGCATTCTATACATGTCAACGAGTTATAAACTTTTAAAAATGAATGAAACTAAAGGAACATTTCTCCGTATTTACAAAAAAGGAGGGCATGGAGATACTGTACCCCCTCAAAATAAGTAGCAAGCATGTCATTAGTAAGAATAGGTATACATGTCATTAGTAAGAATATGTATATAAGTCATTAGTTCTTTTACATAAGAAGCATTTCTGAAGGAACTCTTTAAAACTAAAAGTAGATAAGGTAACGTGACCCAATGGGATTCACTCCAAAATTCTTAATGCATTACATGGTGAACTAGAGTCATCTTTAACTAATATTCTTAAAAAAATCCTTTAACATCAGTGGTAGAGAAAATCAAGAAACTATTTATGAAAGGAGAAAATGCATGTAAAAGGCACTGGTGTGCAGGACCTGCAATGATACAAATTCACAGAGAAAACTTCAGTTACGTTCAAATTAAATAGTTGTGTGTGACCAAATTAGCAGGCCATATACTATCTTTGGGCTATACTGGCTGGAGAATTGGAAAAAGGATAAAAGCAAATGAATTATACATTACAGAAGAATTATTTATTTCTGAGTTCTGTGGTGCTTGGTAGTAGCTCCATTCTTTTTAATGTCTATAACAGACAAAAGGGGTACAGAGAAAGGTAAACCCTGGAATTCAGAAAGGGTTACTAGAAGTGGTATGCCCTACCATGAGTGAACAGCCCTTGTTGTAACCCTTTCAGATTCAGAGGCCACCCTACAGCAGTGATTTTCAGCAAGAGTTAAAATCAATGTGTTGGGCGGTCCTGCCAGCTATGCAGCAAGATAATGAGATAATCCAGGGGAGGGGCTAATGCTAATTAGTCATGTGTTCTCCCCATACATGCCTGCAGCTACCCATTTATGAGAAACAACAGGCCCAAGGATGAAGCAGCAGCGAAAACTAATAAAAACCAAACCACCAGTCTGAACGATCAATGAAGGAAACCACCAGCAGTTAGCAAAAAACACAGTTTAATATCACTTTTGTCTCAAAAGACTTTTTCAGAATGAAATAAAATGCACACAACAGCATCCCCTTATATATCAAATCACAATAATTACCTAATAAAACAATCAATTACTTAAAGTGCACTAGCAAAAGAATGCAGTCATTTAAAGGCACACATCTAATAACATAACATAGACAGTTCATTTTAAAATCTTCAGTCTTCTATTCTTCAGAAAACATTTAATATTCACTGAATCATTAATACCATTTTTTTTGTCAGCCCCTAACCTGAGCTGCCACATAGTTTCTCTTTGTTCCAATTGGTCATTATAGGACCCCCCCCCCTTATATTTCTAACGACATGTTCCAAAACAGCAAACAGAAACTTTTTAAAACCACTACATGTAATGGAATGTTTAAATAGAGCATTGTTGATGCTCTTAGTTCTGATACAATAATAATGCTCTTTAATTTTTTTACTAAGTGGTCGTGTGAACATACCTACATAAAATTCATTGCACACAGAACAAACAGTAAGGTAGACTATGCCACTAATATTGCAATTGTATACACCATCAATGGAAAGTGTCCTGTTCTAACAGGGTAAATCAATACAGGGTCCGTCTAAAATAAAACGACATGAAGAACAAAAAAACACATTTATAGATCCCCTTACAGCGTCTGCTGTTGTCAGGGGTACTTTTATATATGGAGTCAAATTGTAAACATTTTTTTAAACAGTCATTTTTTTTATATACAAAATTGGGTCTATCACCTACAACTTGTATTAATTCACTATTTCCACATAAGATGTTCCAGTTTCTAGTAATAATGGACCTGATGTTAAATGCATCAACAGACATATCCAAAATACAAGAAGTACCAAAAGTATTTGTGTTAGTATTGTTAGAACTTGAATTGTTAACACCTATGACTCCATGTGGCTTATTTGTAATAGTAGTAAAACCATTTTTTTCAAAATCGGTGGAAAATCAGTAGCCCTTCTTGCTCTAATTTCATTAGCTTGTTTGCCAAGTAAATCTGAGGGGTAACCGCTAACCAGAAACATATTCTGTATAAAGCTGACTTCTGATTCAAAATCAGCTTCTTCAGAAATCATTCGTGAAACACGAATAAACTGACCCTTCGGTATATTATTTTTCATAAAAACAGGATGGTTGCTCAAATAATGCAAATAACTATTAACAAAGGTCTCCTTCCTGTGTATTCCACTTGTGAAACAATTATTAGAAATATCCCAAGTCAGGGTAACATCCAAAAAATGCACTGATAGCCCAGCATTCCCCAATACAAATTAAAAAAAAAATCACTGGAATTATTAATACTATCACAAAAAGAATGAACCTGGTCTATGCCACCTTCCATAATAAAAAACAAATCATCCAAATATCTGCCATAAAAAACTACGTGATATTGCTCCATAATAGGTCTGAGAACACTGTGCTCCCACCACTCAAGAACTAGACTGGCATAAGCTGAGGCCGCAGTGGACCTGTGTTCTCTGACTTATTATGGAGCAATATCATGTGTGAAGCTTGCTATCTGTGTTTTTTTGTTCATGAGACTGTGAGCATTTTTACCTTTTGCTCTTTCTCTTGGTCAATACAATCTCAAAACTAGTGTATATGCATACACACACACACACACACACACACACACACACACACACACACACACACACTGTGCTTCCTACAAAGACACTTTCTTGCGTCTTTGCAGTTGCTTTATATTTTACTTATTATGTTTAAGAGGAATCATGTTCTCAGGGTAATATTATCATGCATTTTACACATGAACAATTTAATCAGCTACAAATCCAGTACAGTGGAATGCAAAATAATGTGCATTTATATTGTTATCAATTTAAACATATGTTAAATAAAGTGCAGTACCTAGTACATAACAGCTCAGGGCCAGATAATAATATAAGTAAGTACAGGATTCTATCACCAAAACTGCGGTGGTGGTGCTGCGGTAGCGTTGTCGCCTCACAGTTAGACGTTGCCCGTTCGATTCTCAGTTAAAGCGTCTACTGTGTGACGACATGCGTGAATGGGCGTTCCTTCGTTGAAGGTTGTGCGTTAGGCCCGGCAAGCCAGCATGTAAAACTCTACTGCCAATCATTAGCGGACCGGAGTTCCGCTGTGGCGACCCCTAACCGGGAAAAGCCGAAAGACACACACACACACAGGATTCTATCACCATTATCCCAGCAGAGAACATGCTGTTCAGGGATCTCCTGAACATACTTCTCAACTTGCAGATAAGTAATAAAGGAAGAAAAGTTCTTGAAAAGTTGGTATATACAGGGAACAAATCTGGACACTTAATTAGTATAACAGTTGCATACTAAATGAAACATAACCATCTCACATTAAGACTGTGGGACACTATTCAGAAACAAAATTTTGAAAAAGTGAGAATGACAAAAAATGGTACAAAATAAGCTTATTATGAATGAGAGTGTAGAATCTGTAGACTTCATTTGGTGATAATGCAAAAATCTACCTCACAAAGTCAATCATTTTTCCTTTTGAAAAATGGAGATGTGATGTGTGGATCATCTTTCTTAACATTTTTGGTGGCTCCCATATGTTGGTCATAAGGTCTGGTGTGATGGGACATTTGTCATGTGAAGGTTAAATCAAGCCTGAAAATGGGAATTTATTTCCAAAATAAATAGAGCTATTTAAATAAAGACTGCAATAAGAATATGGCTCTAAAATATGTAGAATTGAGGTATTTGCTCCTGAATGAATGCTTAGCATGACATAGGTTCATAGGTTCATAGGTTCATACTAGGCTATCTGCCCGAGGGTATTTACAAGCCTAGCCCATAGTTTTGTGGCTTACGCCACCCCTTTAGTATGGGGAACTATACCCATTATTTTGCTGTGCCTCTGTTGAGCAGTGACACTGAGGTAATCCCTGGGGTATATCTGCGATCTCCCATCCATTGGTCAAGATTTCTCTTGAACAAGGCCAGCGAGGTGCTCTGCCTCACATATACCGGGATTTTATTCCACAGCATAGGGAGTCTTTGGGTGATGAATCTATCCCTCCAGCACGTCCTATTAATAGCCGTGTCAAGGTTTAAGTCTCCGCCCTTGTGGCTCTGACGGATCTAGATTTTTGAGGTGAAGCATATTCATCAAATCTGAGTTTGACATGGCCTTGTATGTTAGGCAAAGGTCACCTCTGAGCAAGCTGTGGCGACTGAATAGAGCTGGAGTTCTTCCAGTCGGGCAGCATAGGACAGATGTTTGAGACCCTTTATCCTTTTGGTGAGGAACTTTTGTGGCCTCTCCAGCTGCTGCAAGTGTCGGGTCAGATACATTCGAATGGGGCATTGTACTCAATCATTGGTCTGATGAGTGATGAGTATAGGGAGACTATGACCTCCCTTGATCTAGATGAGAATCCCTTCATGATAAGGTGGGCAATGTAGAAGGTCTTCCTAACTACTTTAGCTACATGGGTGTCGAATGACAGACTACTATCAACCTGGGTCCCCAGGTCCCTGATAACTTCTTCTGTGCTCAGTGGATTGCCACCTATTTGGTAGCTAGGGGTAACCTTGTTTTTCCCGAAGGGTATGACTATGCATTTTTTGGCATTTAACTTTAGGCCATGGCTCTGGCACCAGTTATCCGTTTCTGTGAGACCCTTCTGAAGGATATCTGTGTCAGATGGGTTTTCTACTATGGGCCCAGTTTGCAGTCATCTGCAAACTTTGTCAGCCATAACCCTCCTGTGTTTGCTTGTACTTTGGAAAAGTAGATGCCAAACAAGAGTGGGCCCAGGACTGAGCCCTGTGGTACACCACTTGTGACAGGCTTTGAGTCTGACATGGCGCCAGCAACTCTGACCCTGTGGGTTCTGTCACTCAGCCAGTTTGCAACCCATCTTGTGATGTATGGGTTAACATTTAAGCTGATGAGTTTTTCAATGATACCCGAGTGGGGTATTGTATCGAAGGCCTTCGCCAGATCGAGGTAGGCTGTATGGACTGCCTTTCCCTCATCAATGGCTTTGGTGACTGTTTCGAAAAAGTCAACCAAGTTTAGAAGGCATGATCTGCCTTTGACAAAGCCAAACTGGGATGGATCCAAAGTCTGCAAATTCCCTATGTCTTTATTTATGAGGTCCATTATGATCCTCTCCATGGCTTTGCAGATAAGGCTTGTCAAGCTAATGGGCCGGTAATTTCCAGGGTCGGTGGAGGCACCGCCTTTGTGAAGTGGGACCACAGTTGCAGTGCGCCACTCACTGGGTACGTATCCAGAGGTAAGACTATGATTAAACAGCTGTCCTAGCTGTGGGTTTAATTCCTCGTTGAGTTCGTGGAGCACACAGCCGGGGACACCATCAGGTCCCATGGATGCTGTGTTTTTTGCTTTGGAGAGAGCAGTTCTCACTTGGGCGTTGGAGATGTTTGGGGGCTGCAATCGCTTGGTATAGATATCTCTCCTTTTGGGGGGGGGGAGAAGTTTGCACTGAACCTGTCAGCCAGTATGTTGGCAATGTCTGTAGGATCAGTAATCTTCACATCATTTTGAACTAGTTCTGAGCATATCTGGGAGTTTCCTCCTAGGTTTCTAACATAGCTAAAGAAGGCCTTATGATTGTCTTTTGAGTCTTTAGCTATTTTTCTCTCAAAATTTGCTTTGGATGATTTTATGAGAGCTCTTAGTTTTTACTTATAGTGATCAAGGGTGTCTTACCTTTTAAGGATTTTGCTCTATCTTGTAGTAGCTTCCTCCTTTTGTTGTAGAGTTTGTTTATGGCTGGGGTCCACCAGACTGGACGCTTGCCTTTGGTACAAAGAGTCTTTGTTTTGCTTGGGATTGCCTTATCCATGCAGTCCTGCAGGTGCTGGTAGAAGGCATTTGTAAGTGATTCAGCGGCTTGAGTACTGTTTTCCGCTGGCTCGGGGCCTTAAAGGAGACCACACTAGTCTTTAGAAGTGTGAAGTCGGCTTTTGAGAAGTTCGTTACTGTGGTCTTTTTTATTTCAGGTGGGAGTGGGATGAGGTCCTCCAGCGAGATTAGTTTGTGATCTGATCTCACCAGTGAGGGTATACTTCGGTGTTGAACATTGTGCTCCCATGTTCGTGATGATGAGATCAAGTATGTTTTCTCCTCTTGTGGGGATGGTGACTAGTTGTTCCATGGCATTTGAGTTTATGAATTCCAGGAACTTTTGGGCTAGGGTGTTTGGGCTTGAGTAGTGTTCCCAGTCTATATTAGGGTAATTGAAGTCACCTAGTATGATGGTGTTTGGTGATACATTTATCCCTCTAGTGTTTTCAGGAAGGCCATGTGAGGTTCCCGAGTTTGTGAGGGTGGCCTGTAACATGCTACAATTTGCAGAGCAGTCTTGCCTATGGTTAATTGCACCTGGATGGTCTCCGATGCATCGTGCGTTGCCACCAGTCTTGAGGTGTGGGTGTCTTTGATGAATATGGATACCCCCTCCTTTCTTGGTATTGTCCGGATTTTGGGGCGGAACGCATGATAAGAGGTAAAACCTGATAGTGCTGGGGTGCTCTCAGGAGCCTTGAACCAGGTTTCTGTCACTGCACAGACATCGATGTTCTCCATACTGAGAAGGGCCTCGAGTGCGTGCATTTTGAGATTTAGACTTCTGGCATTGAGCAGCATTACCCTTAGTTTTTTCCTTTTTGTGTTCTAGGGTGGTAGGTTTAGAATTTGAGCCTTGCCTAAAAAGGCACTATGGGGGTGGCAAGAGCCTTTGCCAATATCTGGAATCCCAGGGTGACAGGTGCAAGCCGTCCCTTGCGAAGCAGCGTGGCTTGTCCAGCATGTCATCCCAGGCAGACAGACATTGGATCCCCTTTGAATGACACCAGAGTTTAAGCCAATTGTTAAAGCTGATCATCTTATCTCTGTATTGTGGCATCATTCTTGGTGAAGGTAGGATACTGCTCAAGGTCAGGGTCATACCTGCCTGGGCTACATAATCAGAGAGCTCCTCAATGTCTCTTTTCATGTAGTCCAAGGAGGTACGTCTCAGGTCGTTTACACCAGCGTGGACAATGACTGAGTCGTATTTGTACCTGCTGTTGAGAGACCTGAGTGCTTGCGTTATGTGGCGGATTCTAGCGCCCGACAGGCAGCTTACTGTGACCTTCTCCTTACTCAGTCTGGTGAGCTGATGCTTATTTTAGATTAATCAGTCACAGAATAAAGATGCCATGCATTAAAATACTGAAATGTATAAACCAAGTAATAACATCATATTTACAATTTTCATATATAAAAATCTAAACATAGCTTTAATTCATACAATACTAATCACTAAAATAGGCATATTTTAGTTTCTTAGTTTTCCTTAAATGCAAACTGGCCCAAACAGATATTCTGTCCTTTACTAGTCACATATTCAGTAATTTATGCATGACATTATTATCAATTGGCCAGATTCAAATTCTGTAGGCTGTTTCTAGTTATGTAATGCAAAGAAGGGCTGCTTTGCCTGAAAGTGTTTACTACACTGTAGCAGTAGTTCTTGTATCTGCAAAATGCACGACACTATGTAATTCTTTTATACTTTTTTTTACTTATTTCTTTTCTGTTTAGAGTTAATAGTATTAGCAAGTTCCGTTTCTTCAGGAGAGAAGAAGTCAATTAAGAGATTTAAGTACTTACGACTTGTTTCCAGATTAATGCGTTGCCAGCGTGCCAGTAATTCTGGAAATTCCTGTCCCTGGCTAGGCATCGAAAACACCCTTAATCCACGCGGCACAATGTTGTGATCCAAACAATATTGAAAATGAACACGTTGTGCTTGTAAGCATTTCAGCTTACAAAATTTTTATTTTATTTTATTTTACATTTGTTAACCGGGCTAGTCTGGCTGGATACATGTCCATTTTCAGCAGAGGCCCGAGGAGAAAAGCTCCACTATCAGAATAAGACAATACAGTTTACGAAAACATTACTAAATTAATACTAACAAAATGTGCTGAGACAATATACAGTTTACCTGGACTAGTCTGAGTAGGTAACAAACAAAGTTCAGTTAAGCGGCTAAGGAGATAAGCTCCAGTATCTAAAATACAAAGTTAAGTTAAGAAAACATCCTTAGTCAAGTTAAAAAATAATATCATTAGTCAGTAGTCATGATAACAGATTAGGTAATTTGCAAAAAGCAAGCAATCTGTTAGTATCAAGTGTTAAAAGAGCAGGTTTGGAAGTTTAACAGGTAATTAAGTAGTTAAAGATAAGGAAAAGGCGAAAAAAAAAGGTAGATAGAAAGTGGGGATAGTATATAATTTGTTTGGTACAAGTATTATGGATTTGGTAAAGGTCGGGAGTATCCAGTTGGAAAAGGAGAGGGGGGAAACAGGATAGTGATGAAATGCAAAGGTAGCAGGATTATAGGAGGTCAGCTAAAGGTAGCAAGAGACGGAAAGAAGATGGCTAGAGGGGGAGGCAAACAAAAATTTGAGAGAGAAAAGAGTGAAGGTCCAGTAAAGGGGGCTGATGAAGTCAGTCTAAGTTAGAATGGGAGTGGAAAGAAATACACAAGTAGCAGACTGGATAGAGTAAAAAAGAGTGCTGAGCTCAGTCAGGATTGGAGCAGGGACATAGCCAGTGAATTAGTAGGTGAGTTTTCATCTGTTTTTTGAAAAGGTGACATGAGCTTAGGGAGGTAAGTTTTGTGGGAAGTTTATTCCAGTAAGAACCGATAGTGTTTGCAAAAAGGGAATCACCTGATTTGTTATGAGATTTCAAAGTAGTAACTAGTAGCTTGTTGGCTGATCTAAGTGTCGTGAGATTTTTATAAGGTGTGATGAGTTTATTTAGTATGGGTATATTGGAGAGTTAATGAAGAATTTTAAAAGTGATGATCAGTTGTTGTAGGAGTATTAGGTTTGGGAGTTCAAGCCAGTTTAGTTTCTTTAAGTTAAGACAGTGGTGAGTTTGGAATGGAGAGCCAGTGGCAAATCTGGCTATACTGTGGTAGGCAGTATTCAGTTTCTGAAGATTAGCTTTAGATAAGTTGATAAAGGAGGGAGAGGCGTACATTAATGTAGAGATAAGGTGAGTTTGGGCGAGGGCTACTCAGGAAGTAGCAGTAAGATAGGGCTTTAGCCTGTATAGGGCACCAATCTTTTTATTGACTGTCTTGATAGTTAAATCAATGTGATAGTCAAAATTTAGCTGGTTGTCTATGGTGACGCCTAGCAGTTTAGTGCAGCCGTCAGGTTTGATGACAGTGCCATTACAGGATGTTATTGAAAAAGAGATTGGGGTGGATTTACAGGTTGGGGTAAAAAGTAGTAGTTTGTTTTTTTTGGGATTTAGGAGGAGACAGATATGTTGAAACCATTTTTCTGCTGCAGTGAAGACTACTTGGGTAGCAGAGTGGAGTTCCGCTGGGGAAGAAGCAGAGCAGATGAGAGTGGAATCATCTGCATATTGTATACATGTGGATGTTGGGAGGGAATTGGGCAGATTATTAATGAAAATAGAGAAAAGTAGGGGACCTAGGATGGATCCTTGTGGGACTCCAATAGTAATTGGGAGTTGAGTGGATAAATGGCTGTCCCAAAGGACTGCTTGTTTTCTATTAGTCAAGTATGAGTTGAACCACTGTAATGCTTGTGAGTCCAGTGAGAGGGATTTTAAGGTATCGAGGAGAAGTTGATGGTTGACCATATCGAATGCTTTTGAGAGGTCCAAGAATAGTGCAGATGAGAACAGGTTGTTATTTCGGTTTTTATTTATAGTGTCAGAGAAGGAGAGAAGGGCAGTGGTAGTACTGTGGTACGGTCTAAAACCATGTTGAGAGTCTACAAGCAAGTTGTTATTTAAGAGATAATGTAGAAGTTGATGGTGAATGCAGCGTTCCATTATTTTGGATAGAGGAGATAGAAGGGCAATAGGTCGAAAATTGGATAGTTCATTAGAGTTCCCTCCTTTATGGAGTGGAATAATATGGGAGATTTTCCAGCAGGATGGGATTTTGGATTCTGTTATGGTTCTATTTATTAAGATGGAAACTGGGTAGGCTATTTCGGTTGCAGCTAGCTGTAGATATTCAGCTGGAAGTTTGTCAGCAGAAGGGGTGCAGGGTTTTAGTTTAGAAAGTAGTTTCCGTATATAGGTTGTTGAGACGGTCTCAAGCTTTAGCGTGTGGGTACTGTTTAGAGTGGGGGTAATTTGGAGGGATGGGGGGGAGTCATGGTGCTTGCAAGTGAGTTGACTGTTTGAGAGAAGAAGTTGTTAAAGGTGTTGGCTATTATGTTAGGTTGGGTTTGTGCTAAGCTAGCTGGGGTAGGTGTTTTGGTGTTGCCTGGATGGAGTAGTTTATTTATTCCTGACCAGAATGTTTTTGGGTTTTGGTTTTGGTATTGTTGATATTGAAAGTGGTAGTTTTTTTTATCCAGAATGATAAGTTTCTTTGTTTTGTTTCTTAGATGTTTGAAATTTTGATGGTCAATAGGGCTTTTGTGGACCTCCATTTGGACCATAATTTATTTCTAGCTCGCATGGTTTGTTTAGTTGTAACAGAGAGCCATGGAGCTGCTTTGGAGCTGACTCTGACTAAGCGGGATGGGGCATGCTGGTTTAGAATTTGTAGGAAGGTATTGTTGAAATGGGTTACTGCTTCATCTATTGGGAGGTATTTTAGAGTTGACCAGTTATATTCTTTGAGTTCATTTTGAAAGGATGTTAGATTGAATTCTGTTTTGTTGTATTTGGTACGATAAGTAGTTTGCTTGGGGTTGTTGCATTTTGTTTAGTGATAAAGGTAAGGAGGTGGTCGCTGATATTGTCAGGAGTATTCCTGTTTTATAGGAGAGGGATTGTTGTTGGTCAGTATCCAGTCTAGAATGGTTTGTTTGTGGGAGGATTTATGTATTCTAGTGGGGGAGTTGATAGTTTGGTGAAAGTTAAAGAGATTAAGGTGAATGGTGGGTTTGGGGGATATGCAGGAGCTCCAGTCAATATTAAAATCACCTAAGATTATGGTTTCCTGGGGAAAGGTGCAGGAAATCCAGCTTAGGATATTTTCTAGGGTATTGATGTTCTTGCCTGGGGGGATGTAGGAACATATTATGTTTATAGCCTTGGATTTGTTAACTTGGAGTTTGGTGCAAAGTATTTCAGCATTTCATGGTGTGGGGGGGAAGGAGTCAATTAAGGTTACCTGAAGGTGGGATTTGTATAGGAGGGCCACTCCTCCACCTTTTTTATTTGGACGATCTTGTCTGGGGGAGTGAATTCATTGTCTTTGGTACTGGGTTTAAGCCAGGTTTCAGTGAGACAGAGGATATCAAAAGCGTAGAAATCAATTAAGGCATGGAGTTGAGTGACTTTGTTGTTAATGCTACGAATATTAAGGTGAGCAATAGAGAGGGAGTCAGAGGAAAAGGGTGGGTTAGAATAGTTGGCAGTTTGGTTTGAAGGGCTCTGATTGTGGAGGGTATTGGGGCCAGGGTTGGGGTGGATGTCCCCATGTATAAGTAAAAGAGTTTGTGGGGGTTGAAGGATCTTTGTGTATTTGAATGGTATTAGAATAAGCCGTTTGGAGGTTGTGAATTTGTAATGGTGGGCTTTGTGGTAGAGAGGGGGGAGGTAGGGACAGGTAGATAGTATATTAATATGTGATTGGTTGGGTAGAGGAAGTGTAGTTGTAGTATGTTTGGCTGATGCAGGAGTTTGGTTAAGCTTGAGATTTTCATAGGAGGTAAGGGTGTAGTAGTAAAGCAGGATGTTAAGGAGAAGAAGAGGAAAGAGTGATTTAAGGGTTAAAGGCATGTTTTTATAGAGTGTGAGGCTAGTAATTATAGGACTGCACGGTTTGTAAAGATAGGATGAGGCAGTTAGGAGAAAGGGTGTGGTTGTAGGAGTGAGGAGTTAATTGGTAGATGTTTAGGAGAAAAGTTATAGGTAGTTAGCTAATTGGGGGTGTGCCTAAGTATGTATAAAGGTAGGACCCCTGGGGGTGGGTGGGAATTGGGGGTAGGGAGGGGAGCAGAGTGAGCGTAGCGAACGGAGCGGGGAAGAACAAGACGACCAGTTGCAGAAAACAATCAGGCAAGAGGAAGAGAAACAGGTGTAAAGGTAAGGGTGAGTTCAACAGGTTGAGGAGACTTGCATGATAAGTGAGGGGTAAGTGAAATAGTACTGGGTAAGATAGAGGAGATGTTCTTGAGAAAAATGGCAGGTTGGATCGATAGGAAGTGCAGTAGGATATACTAATAAATATGAATGTAGGATTTGTAGTAACAAGGGCGCCACCTAGTGGCCAGGTTAGGAAAGAATATCAGACAGAGCACACAGGGGGTTTACCAAGGATAAAGAACAAGAGACAGGGTAGAGAGGGAGGATTAATAAGGACAAAGGCAAACAGAGGAGGGAAGGAGAGAGGATCAAAGGCCAAAGCTAGAGGGGGGGGGGCTGCTGGTTTACCTGGCAGGGGAGCACAAAAGATATGTCCTGGTGAGTAAAGCTAATCAATACAAAGATAGGACATACTTTCCAAAAATATCTGGGAGGACAGTCTTTGTTATGAGGATGTTCAATCCTGTTCAGGATACTGGATATTAAGAGATGTCCACAGGGCCTCTTGGGTTAGGGAAGGACAGGAACCCAGGTATACAATCTGTTAAAATAGCTACAGGTAGAGAGAAAAGAGAAAACAAACAGAGGAAAGAGAATAAGTTGTTAATCAAAAACGAGGGTACAACATAACTAGCATAATTTGTTTTAAATCAAGAACAACAAGGGCAGTACAATGATTTACCCAGGGGCAACACTATATGAAGCAGAGTAGACAGCCTGTTACAGACATACAGGGGGCCCTCAAGGAATAAACTTTACAGTAGTTAACTATCTTATAAAAAAAACATTTAGGAAAACAGTATCACACCTGGTGATTAAATGCGTTCAAATACAAAGCATATACTTCAAGCAGTCAATCAGTTTCTACAAATCATAGGCTGGACTTAGTATTGAGAAACCCACGGATCTAAGGTCAAATATAACAAAGATCCCAAGGGGAATATAAGATTGTCAAATAATTATACTTCAATGTGGTCGAATATGCAGCACTGTTATTGGGAAGTTACAATATCAGCAGAGAGCAGTACATTTCCATAGCATACACACTTTAGTAATTAGAAACCTGTAGTGTACAATAACTCATAAGTGTACGCCAGTAAAATACTTTAGCAAGTAGGATCTTATAGTGCGCTATAACACATAAGTCAAAGCCAGCAAAAGAAGTTACACACTCAGTAATAAGAAACTTGTAGTACACACTAATTAACAACTGTACGCCAGTAAAATACCGTAGCAGGTAGGAACTTATAGTGCGCTAAAACTTAATAAATCAACGCCAGTAAACTGCGTTATGGGAGACCACGTGGAGACTAGCCTAGGAAGGGACACTGCCAAAAAGTCGCAGCACGGGGAGAAAAAACAGTTGTCCTGGTATATACAGTTACCAGGAGCAGTAGGCACACCATATGCAGATCCGAATATGTATTACATAACTATTAATAACCCTCAAGGTCAGGTTCCCTAGGGTATTGGAGGGGGTCAGGGCCAAACAAAAATAGGCAAAAGGAAAAGAAGGAAAAAAAAGCCTGCCGAGGGAATCCGCTGCTAGGCAAGCTATAAAAAAGGTGCTGATGACACTTTATGATCCACCTTAAGACACGCTATCCGCGAGCGGTAAAAAGAACGCTCACACTAGGCATTCAGACTAAATTGCCCAAATACAGTGTTGATCAGTTGTAAGCAAGGTATAGTAAGTAGCACATAAGCTCTTTAAAGACAACGCCTATAAGCAGTTGGAGTCAAAATTGTCCGGTAGCAAGAAGGCGCCTATTGAGCGTCTTTAAAAAGAAGTTACAACACAACAGTGTTTAAAGGTTACAGCAAACAGTAAGAAATAAAGCTACCGTTGTGGCTGTCTGACCAGTTATAGGGATAGGGGAAATGGCACAGGCGTCGCTAGTATCAGAAGAAACCAAGGAGGTAGATCCTCGGGTTAAGCGACCATGCAGGATGGAATGATGCAGGGCCGAAAAGGAGTGAAGAAGGGGTATTTAACCGCCTTCAGAAGTACTTATGGAAAAATGGCGTTCCACGTGGTTCACATCGGCGTATTACTAGTTGCACAGATACGTACAGGTATAAACAGCTAGTTCAACATAATATGCTATAAGTGATTGTAAAACAAGGAAAACAACGCAACTAGACAGTACAACAATGCAAGTACTCACATGCGGAAAGAAATCCACCCTCAAGTCCAAGGAGACACAGCAGCCCGCCTAGGGATAGCCTATAGGGAGGAAACGGCTGGGGGACGGGTATATTTGTAGTGTGGAAGCGGAAATGGAGTTGGAGGGGGAGGGGACAGGTAGAGAGAAAAAGGGAATAGGAAAGTACAGTACAATCAAGCTGTAGTCAGGTCGTGGAGCAGGAAGTTAAAAGGTGTGGATGGAAAAGAGGAGGGAAAAACAGTGTTAGAGTAAGAGCCGAGAGGTGAGGATGGAAGAGATGAGGGAGAAAAATGTTTGAGTAGGAGCCGAGGGCAGATGTAATATGGATAGAATAGTACAGAGAAGGAGATGATAGTTGGAAGGAGGGGGGCACAGTAGATGTGAGGAAGGGAGGGCAAGTAAGAGTGTAGGCACACTAAGTGAAAGGTAAGGAAATAGGCAAATAGAAAAAGTAAGTACCGTAGATGTTGGGGGAGGGACAGGCAAGTGGAATATAATAAGTCACAAAGAAAACATTGAGAGAGGGAGAGGGGACCAAGAGCGTGTAGAAAGTACAGACAGAAAGAGGCTGGTGTCAAGAACAAGACGACCAGTTGCAGAAAACAATCAGGCAAGAGGAAGAGAAACAGGTGTAAAGGTAAGGGTGAGTTCAACAGGTTGAGGAGACTTGTATGATAAGTGAGGGGTAAGTGAAATAGTACTGGGTAAGATAGAGGAGATGTTCTTGAGAAAAATGGCAGGTTGGATCGATAGGAAGTGCAGTAGGATATACTAATAAATATGAATGTAGGATTTGTAGTAACAAGGGCGCCACCTAGTGGCCAGGTTAGGAAAGAATATCAGACAGAGCACACAGGAGGTTTACCAAGGATAAAGAAAAGTCTCTTTCGATCTCATCCAGCATTTGGTGTAAACTCTGCATGTTAGTGGTCGCTCCATTGACGTCACTCAGAGTAGTTTCCTCAAACAGGAACCAAGAAGGATTTGACACTTCATTGAGGTACTTACGAAATCTTGATTCTAAAGCCTCCTTGCCCCAATGTTCATTTCTGGGCACATAATCTAATTCGATATTAGGCATTTTTGATTACGTTAGATACAGGCGCCTTGCTCCTGCTAAGCAGCTAAACAAAATAGAAAATAATCACCAATAGCTCACGACAGCTACTCACGCTGGTTAATGCTCTTGTTTAAAAACACTGGGTTATTAAATAAAATAAAATAAAATACAAAAACAAAAGCAAAAGCAAAGCTCAAACAAATCCTTTCAACTCTCATGAAGTTTTCAAACCATTTATTACGAATGATAAGCGCTTTCGCTAACAAGTAGCTTCATCAGATCATATACTATTTTACTAAGACATGTGATACTTAAATACTATACATCATCAGACAATTTATTCAAAAGAGCCAATCATTCTATGTGGGCAAGACAAACCGCCCACTACGTGATAGAATAAGGGAGCATGTTTATAATATTAGGAAAAATAACATGCAGAATGCACTAGCTAAACATGTTAGTTTAAATGGTACTGAACATGAATTTATGTTTAGGGTATTAGAAGTGATTACACCTGATATTAGAGGTGGAAATATTATGTCACGTATGGAAGAAAAGGAGAATGGCTGGATAATTAGGCTAAGAGCAGATAGGGGTTTGGGACTAAATGACAAGGTGTCGATAAAACCTACACTAAGACAACGCAGGCACATAAAATGAAATTATATACAATATGATTTGAATAATATTAATATGCTTAAATTTTTTATTATGTTTATGTTGGTATGAATTTTTTCTATGCATACATATATTTACATGATAGATTGTATACATATATTTTTAATTGTGATACTAAATGTATATTTTATAAATGAAAGGGATTAATTTTTATATGAAAAAGGATTAATTATATTCCTTTATACTTTTTTCCAATATTAGTTTTAGTTGTATAATTAGGATATTTATTGTAAGAAAGTAACCCTAATTAATATGTATTGGAACCATATTTTATATGTACTTTTAACCTATTTTTAACTTGTTGAATATACTATATTATCAGATGTTAATGATTGGCTCTTTTGAATAAATTGTCTGATGATGTATAGTATTTAAGTATCACATGTCTTAGTAAAATAGTATATGATCTGATGAAGCTACTTGCTAGCGAAAGCGCTTATCATTCGTAATAAATGGTTTGAAAACTTCATGAGAGTTGAAAGGATTTGTTTGAGCTTTGCTTTTGCTCTTGTTTTTGTATTTTATTTTATTTAATAATATAGAACTACTTTTGTAAAAAATCATATATTTTATTCCAAGTGTGAAGAGAAGAAGTATTCTTAGAAATTATATTCCCAATTATCAGTTTTTCCAAATAAGAGACTTCATTAAGAAGATTATTAAATTCTTGTAAAGATGGAGGGGAATTAGATTTCCAATTTCTAGTGATAATTTTTCTTGCTATGGCTAGCATAGACCAAATCAAAGGGTAATCAGATACCTTAATACAAGCTGGAACTGGAGTATTAACTAATATTAAGGATTTAGTTAAAGTAAAGTTGTCTGTAAAAATAGCTTGCATAAAATCATTTATATCATCCCAAATTTTTTTCAATTCATTACAACCATAGAACATGTGAGACCAATCAGCATTTACTTTATTATTACATCTCCAACAGTTTATATCTTTTTTCCCAATTTTACTCAATGTATGAGGAGTAATAAAGGATCTATTTAGTTATTTCCAGGAAAATATTTTTCATCTTAATGAGGAAGTAGTCATACTAGATGATTTCAAAATATTGACTTTGTCTTTGTCTGCGGGAGAATAATTATTAATGGAAAAGAAAAAGTTCCAGTAACTGTCATAGTAGACATCTAAATCCGATTTGATAGCGTTATATATTTGCAAAAGTTTATTAGTGGAAGGAGAATTATTCTGAAGAGATAAAATGAAGTAATGTATTAAGTTTGGTATAACTTTCTTAACTGATGGGGTCATTAAGTCAATACTATTTTGTATAAAATTCCTTCCTTCATGTAACTCCAACCAATAAAGGGACCCAAATCTGAATTCAACATCTAGTAAATTAACTGATTTCAAACCATTATTTGACATCAATTGATACCAAAAGAATAAATTTTTCTGTTTAAAGATACACATTTTATTAGAATCAGAGGTAAAAAGAATACATGATGAGTAGGCTATGGGAAAGAGAAGGAATAACCAGTCTTTATAACCATTATATTTAAATATAAAATTTCTAAAAGATTTTAACAAAAGGGTTAAATATTACTTTTAAAGTTTAGGTAACAAAAGGTGGAAAGCTGATCTTTTAGGACCCAAATTGATAGGTTGTTTGTAAACAACAGTTTTTGAGAGTTATTTGTTATAGTATCCAAAATTAATATTTCAAACAATTTTTTTCCATTTAGCTTGATAATTAGTATCAATTAAGAGAGAAATCACTTTTACCATAGATGAAATTGAATACAATCCTAAATTAGGCAATGATATACCTCCATTATCCCAGTTTTTCATATGGTGAGATAAAGCAGTTCTAGATTTATTTAGAAACCATAAAAATTAAAAAAAAATTGCATTTAATTTTTTAATTATCCAGTACGGGGGAGGCATAGAGATGGATTGAATAATGTAAAGAATTTTAGGGAGAAGAATCATTTTAATAATAGTGAGTCTTTCATCCATAGAGAAAGGTATTCTATTCCAATTCTTTGTTAAATTTTCAATTATTTTAAGACAATTGTTATAGTTAATTTGTATGATATCCTTAATATTTTTAGCTATTGAAATGCCTAAATAAAGAATTTGATCGGATTGTGTTAGATATTTTTTATAATCATCATGTATATTAAATTGTTTTGGGCCAATTAAGAGAATTTGAGTTTTATTATTATTAAAAGTTAGGCCAGATTTCCTTTGAAAATGATTTATGTTATTAAAGAAGGCTCGAATCGATGTATTTTCATCAGCCGGGGTGAGAAGAATGTCATCAGCAAACAATTGTATTTTATATAATGAAGTGGAATTTAAATTATAACCTGTTATATTGTTATCCCATCTTATTAAGTTTGCACATGGTTCCATAATTAGTGTAAATAATAAAGGGGATAATGGACATCCTTGTTTAGTGCCTTTAACTAATGGTATATTTTGTGATATACTTGTGCCAATTTTAATGTATGCTATATGTATCTATATATAACTGAGTAATGAGATTTATAAATTTATTAGAAAAATTTAGTTCTTCTAATAGGATAAATAAATAATTCCAATTAATAGAATCAAACGCACTATTAATACCTAAACTAATCAATGTCAAATTTTTATTTAATTGTTTAACTGATTCAATCAAAATTAAAGTTCTTTTTATATTATCATATGAATTCCTATTCACTATGAATCCTGTTTGATCAGCGTCAATCAAATTAGGTAAACATTTTTTTAATCTATCAGCATAAATAGACATGAACATTTTGTAATCTACATTTAGTAAAGAAATGGGTCTATATGAGGAACATTTGGTTGGATCTTTGTTAGGTTTTAATATGGGAGAAATAAAAGTTTATTTCCAAGAAGGAGGGGTTTTGATAAAGTTTTGAGTGAGGTTAAAGACTTCATGAAGTAATTTTAGTGCCATATTAAGTAATATTTTATAAATTTCTGGAATAATGCCATCATTTCCCGGGACTTTATTTTGTTTTAATTTGTTAATTTTTGTTTGAATATCTTTAAAGGAAATAGATTTTTTTTTTATAATATCTTTCTGTTCAGTAGATAGTCTTTTATTAGTATATTTGCTAACAAAAGTTTTTATATCTTCTTTAGGATCTATTGTGTTAGAATTTTGGTTGATATTGTTAAAAAAAATTCTAAATTCCGATAGAATGTTGGGAAGATTAGTTACCATCTTTTTTTTTTTGAGGAGAGAATATTTCTTTGCTATGATTAATTTTATTTAATCTTTTAGTTTTATTAGCCAATAACTTTAAAGATTTAAGGTTATTTGAATAATTAATTTATATTTTTCTGCAATTATTTTTGTTTTATGGTTTAATATTTCAATATATTTATTATTTAGAGAGTTTATTTCCATTTGTTTATCAATAGTATCTGTATCTACTTTTTGATTGAACTTTAGATTATCTATTTTATATTATATATCACAAAGTTCTTTATCCTATACTTTCTTTTTATTATAATACCAGCTCATAATTTTTCCATATATATATTCTTTTAAAGCATCCCATATATATATTTTTGATATGTCATTTGAATTATTCAGTTGTAAAAAATTTTGAATTTCAATTATAATGAATTCTTTAAATTATTTTAACTTTATAATATAAGCTGGTATTCTTTCAATTCGAATAGTAGAGATATTGTTGATATCGAGATCAAAAATAATAGCACTATGGTCAGAAATAGGGCATGTTATTACTTTTGTATTACTTAGAAAATCTAATAAAATGTTTGTTTGTTTGTTTGTGTCTTTCGGCTTTTCCCGGTTAGGGGTTGCCACAGCGGAATTCCGGTCCGCTAATAATTGGCAATTGATTTTTACGTACCGGCTTGCCAGGCCTGATGCACAACCTTCAACGAAGGTACGCCCATTCACACATGTCTCCACGCAGAAGACGCTCTAGCTGAGAATCGAACCAGACAGTGTCTTACTGGGTGTACTACAAATCTTTATAACATATTACATTTTATTAGATTAGATTTAGAAAATCTAATAAAATGTAATATGTTATAAAGATTTGTAATACACCATTTCTAATGCAAATGTCTTAGTCTTGTTCATCTATTCTTAGATAAATATTTCTTTCCCTACTGAAATATAAAATATATAATCTTGGGCTTGTAATATTTTTTAAAACTTCTTATGTACCAAATTCTACTGTTAATGTCTTTGTCTTGACCTTTTATGTTGTTGTAACTTGTGGAGCTTTTCTCCCCAGGCCTCTACTGAAAATGGACATATATCCAGCTGGACTAGCCCAGTCAACAAATGTAAAATAAAATAAAATAAATAATAGGTCATTGGAAACCAAAACTATATCAATTCTAAAATGTGTATTATGTCTGTGGGAATAAAAAGTATAAAATAATGAATTTGGAGCCATAAAATGATGAATATCTTTTAAAAGAAATATTTCAATAAAATCTCTTAATTTCTTAGCTGACAATGATATCTTCCTTTTACCTTTATTAGAAGAATCTTTATGATCTAATATACAATTAAAGTCCCCTGCTATTATTGATTTTCCTTTTGTAAAATGCACAATTTTATCTAAATGTTGTTTAACCGTGTTAGTACCTATACCTGGAATCCAATATATATATTAAATAATGTATACATTTTTTTATTTAGTTCCAAAATTATAGCACAAAACATTCCTTTATTGTCTTTATAGGTATCTATTATTTTGGGTAATGGTAGTGAGTTATTCCACAAGATGGCTGCTCCTCTCTTCTTTTGAAGATGTTCAGAGCTCACTAAAACAGAATAAGATTTATTATTTAGTTTAGATAAATCCTCCGACAGAAGGTGAGTCTCTTGTAAAAATATTAGTTGAGATTTATGAAGTTTAAGGTATCTAAATAAATTACCTCTCTTACCTGGATTATTTAAGCCATTAATGTTAATGGAAATACTTTCTATAGCTGTCATTTAAGATTAAACAAAATAAATCAGAAAATTGACCATCAGGTGTTAATATATTAATTTCTAGTAATTTAGTATGAGATTTCTCAGTTGGAATAGAAATAATCATCTTCAGATCTCTTCGAAAGAAATTACTATTCAAATTAGTGGTGAACAACAAAATAACTTTCAAACAAAATACTATAACTGGTTAGTGAAACAATATTTACAATCCATCCCCCTCTGGAATTTAAAACTCCCAATCTAGGTGACATAGTATCACCTAAATTAACCCTTAATCTAGTAGCAACATTAAACCAGCTACTGTCTAAAAAATAAAGTTATCTTCAGGTAAAAATACCAAACTGTAGCATTACTACTATTAATATGTGAAATGTTGTTATCGTAGTAAGCAGGTGTTAAAAACCATTTGTGAATTTAATTGAACTATGAATCATAAACAACCCGGCTAGATTATCATGTTCTTTACATTTTCTAAGTACTTGCAACATATCAGCATCTTGTAGTAATTAAACATTTTTACATTAATTCATGTGAACACTATATACTAACAGGATAAAACAAGAAATGGATACAAAAAAGCATGGTATTCAGCAGTTAAACATGTTGCTAAGAAAATTATAAAATCCCTGTTGCTCACATTATTAGTATTCATTTGATGAATCTGAAAAACTTCTACCAAAAAACCAAGATCAAATATGTGAAACATCTAAAGGAAACAATTGGAGCAACATAACCGAAGTTCATATTCTACTGGTCAACCTCCGTACATTTATATATATTCATAAGCCATGCTGTAAATTAAACGTTGCATATAAAATAATGTCAAAATAATATTACTTTGATCATCTTGTGTCCAGAGTGGCAAGGAAGGCCTTTCACATTACACATCTCATAAGTAATGGCATTGCTTCTGAAGTGAAAAAAGTTATAACCCCCTTTTACTCATCTCTCATCATGCCAGTAATAGAGTACAATGCTCACATAGATATGTACCTTACCAGACATCTGCAGCAAATGAAGAGACCTCAAAGATCTCTCAATATGAAAATTCAGGTACATGGCATACATGAACAAACTGAAATTACTGGCACAGTACTTTTTGTAATACAAACTATTTAAAGGCGACCTGTGCCTTACCTACAGAGCAATCTCTGATCCTGCCTTAATGAAAATGCTACATATCTATAAGTCACATGGGACAAAATTCACTCACTTTAGGGACCCCAATTCAGCCTACGTCCTCAACAGAATTTCCCGGAGAGATATGTCTCATGAATGTTGCCATTCCTCAGGGACAAATACCCAATTCAAGTCAAAAAGAACTTCTCCATGACTCTATATATACATAACTTTGGACAATTTGATGAGAAACAGCAAATTTAGCCTGGGAGTTTCACCCGTGTCCTGTTAGATAGGAGCAGTCAATGTTAATCTTTTTCTGCATGAAAATATAGTCTGTATCTCTATATTTAATAAGAAATAAGAGTGAAACATGTCTAGACTTGTAAGGACCCCAGGGCCATTAGCTTAGTAACCTCCTATGATCCTATGTATATCTATGATTGGTCAGCAGAGGGAAAAGAACAAACTATGTTCACTAAAAGCTGCTTTGGGTGTAATTTCTTTGCAATGTCAGAATTACCAAAAATATATCTAGAATAGTTGTTTTTCCTTTTTCTTGTGGTATATTAAACTTATAATTTAGTTATGTGGCATTAGTGAACATCCATAATAGTTGGGAAACAGTATGAATTGCACTTGCACAAGACTGTAGATTTCAGGTAATTAAGTGTGGTTAAAGATAATGCAGAATCACTTAGTGTTTTCTTCTTCAATACATAACATCAGTGATAATGCACTGAAGTAAGACCTGCTAACAGAGGCATAAGTCATTTAACTCATTTAAAATGCTTTGACTTAATACATAAGAAACACAAAAATGCATGCCAAAATGATATGTAATAGTCTACAAGCAGTGTAGTAAGACACTACCATTTAATTGTATCCAAATATTTCTTAATTTGTGATGAGAATTACTAAAGAGTTAAACGATTTGAAAGAGGAAACAATTTACAGCCTAAACAAGCAGTGATTGTACTTCAATTCCTGTTCCAGCAGTAAATGGAAGGGAACTTTGTTTGTTTGTTTGTAGAGTGACAACAAGTTAACTGTAAACCAAAAAGTTAATTAGTGGAAAAGTTAAACGTCACATACATTGTGAAAATGTGTTTTTGCTGTATACATTTTATCTCCATAATTCCCAACCATCAGCCTTCCTTCTACTGGTCTTGAACCCATTTATTCCCCCATACTGGATATCCCCTGCACAGACATGACAGCTTACCAGCAGAGCTGTCATTCAAGCATCCATGGCAGTATTTTGTGCCCTCTACTAGTGACCAGTCAATGATAGCATTTCTGATAAGGCCCTATCCTCCTTTCCTGATGGCTGACACAAGCAGCTCACAGTTAGGGACATTCTACACCCTTCAAATGTATATGGATTCTCTTTCACATAAGTTAAAAAGAGCTATCATCACCAGCAAGGGATAACATGAGCACATTCTTCATCCTGTCCTTTCCGGTGACATGCAAGCCATCACTTGTATGGTTGTAACCAACTAGTTGAAACCACCATTCTTCACATCCCCAGGATAAGTGAGCCCATACCAGCCATTTACTTCTACATCCCTTACACGGGTCTTCTTGTGCCTGAGCTACTATTCAAACTGAGGCCAACTAAGTCATATTTTATGCATTTTACTACTATTGCAAGCATACAGGATCCTAAATGTCAAAAACATGTTCTTGAAAACATCTAGTTATTATTTATTAAATTCTTAATGATGATTCATGAATTATATTCACAATGTCTTTTTGTAAATGACATAAACAGAATATACCTAGTGGCAAAGAGAATGACAGGAACAGGATGTATTCAAGAAAGGAAGTATCTTGTTACTGTCTCAAATTAGGGAATCAGCTGTTTCACCCATCTCTTGCCAGCATCTCAAAGTTCCAAGTCTACGTGAATAGACAGAGTCCAAGGTCAAATGTCAAAGCTGGATGTTTATTTATGTGAGTGAGCTTCTCATCATCCGGCAAAGTTGTTCGTAACACAACTGAACCTCTCGAGCTCAAGCCAAATGACTATTTTTTGTATGCGAGGTGGGAAACCAACAGTAACGCTCTTCAAAGGATTTTCTCTCTCATTTTTCTTTTTATCCTTCTTTTTTTTTAAAACAATTACTGCTTGAGAGCTCAACACCATGAGCAAGCCATTCACATTAAAATAGTCAAAGCACACAACTATCGCCAGCAGAACCAGCCACCACATTAGTCACCATCCCAGCTTTTCCCAACTTCATTAAAACAATAAATACAAAGAAATCCTAGCTAGCAAATGGCTGTCCTACCAAGCATAAACACAAGAAATAAATACCAACATACTTCCAAAACACTACCTTTCACGCCACTCTATCTACCGAACCCAAAGAACATTTCACCAACTGCAAATGGGCAGGCAACCAACACATCAACCACAGAAGCAACCAACATCCGTCTGACATACAGCGCTGCAAACAAGTCCAAAAAAGTACATAACCATTTCCAGACCAGCAACACCAATTCACCAGCAAAAAAAAAAAAAAACACACAGCCACTCTCCACGATGCCGCCTTACCCCCTTTCAATGCACATCAAGCATCGGAGCATATCTAACCAGCACTACACAGCATCCATGAAGTAGTATGGCTTCAAACAAAGGTAACACCCACAGAGGCAACCCCTCTATAGGCACCAAACAGAATAATATGACCAAATCATCAGCACAAACAAAACACTAGATGCATACTATAGACTTTAGTGCAAAACCAATAAGCCAAATGAAATATGTTACATTACCATAACCATTTTTTATGAGCAAGATATCATTAAAAGGCAAAGAGAAAATACAAAAAAAAACAACACGTTACAATAAACAAAATTAAATAGCTCACCTGTAAATCCAGATTCATTTCCTTGATTTATAGGGTCATTGTAACTGGAAACTTATATTCAAAAAGATTATCATCCAAAGTTATGTATCCCAAAGCCAAAAAGGTTTAAATGACCTGATGTGTATAAGTCATTTCTTTACCTTCTTTTTAGAATCAAATGTTTTCCAAGTGTTGCTCTCAGCGTTTCTTTTGAGAATAGTGGAAGCCCATTCCATATTTTAAATTCTTTCTATTATTTTATTGTTTTTAATAAATAAACTTGCAGTATCCAAGTCTTCAAAGGTTTTTTGACCATCTTGAAAAAAGATTTTTAGTTTTGCTGTAAATAAAAGGCTAGCTTTAATTTGATATTTCTGAAGTTCTTTGAGTAAAGGTAAAAATTATTTTCTTTTAGAGATTACAGCTGGGGAATAATCATTATCAAATCCTAATGATTTTGTCTTTTATTTTGATTGGTGATTTTGCCCAAGCTGTTTTTAATACCAGTTCTTTGTCATGTGAAGAAAGAAATTTCACAATTACAGATCTAGTAAAATTAGACTTATCATTTTTAGACATTGCAAAGGATCTATGCGCCCTTTCGACACCATATGAGAGAGCCTCTGGTAGTTCCAACATTTGAGGCAACCAAGAAGATAGAAATTTCACCATATCAGATCCTTCGATACCTTCAGGTAAGCTAAATATTCTTCATTACTTTTTCGAGATCTATTCTCAAGATCATCTACTTTTAATTGAAGAAAAGTATTTTGTTTCAATAGAAATTCAACATTATGCTCATTCTCTTTTGTTCTGGTATCAATGTCATTCATAGCAGTTTCTATGCCTGATATCTGTTTTTTCTGTTGAGTGAGGTCTTCATGTAAGATATCCATTTGCTGTATACATTTCTCCTTAAAATTATCTATTTTCATATCAATTTTGTCTAGTTTTGAAGAGAGTTCTTGTATGTTAGATATTAATGATTGAAGTTCTTTTTTAAATGAAGATTCTTGTTGAGAAGATTTGTTATAACTCATGTTCTGCTACTGAAGATTTCTAGTAGATTTTTTGACAGGAAAATTTAATATTTAAGCGAATTTTTTAAAAAAATATCCTAATATATTGTTTAAAAAATTAGTTTAGGACAAAAAAATCCAATTTTAGTATAAATAGGAATTAAAATTCCTGTCAGGAATGAATTTGAAAAACAGAGCTAGTAGAAAATGCTGCTACCTTGTGGACATCTTGACCCCCCCCCCCCATTTAATGACTTTTAGGGGTTGGCTACCAGTCCTCATTCCTATTTGCACTACCCAGAAACCTTTAGAACAACAAATCTACTCTTTTACATCTCTCAAGGGCCCTGCTCTCTATCAGGCTGCAACACAAAACACTACTTTTGCAGATGAATTTCCTGCAATACTTACCTGTCCAGATTCCTCTCTGAATCAGTCACGGTGTCTTACTGACTACTTTTCTAACATGACAGATCTTGTTGTTAATCATAATAAATGAACATCCTGTTAACTGTTTATACATTTCTACCACCTCATTGGCAAGTTTCATCTAAGATTACTTATCTTGAAATACATAGCTAACCTCATTTGGAGCTAACAAGAAAAAAACAATATTAAGATATCATATGAAAAGACCCACATTTACTAAGTGACTGGAATAATGTTACACTCAGGAATGGAACAATGAATACCTCAAAATTCCTCATCCTCCCTAAAATATCATAAATCCTTTAAACAACCTCTACTATAGTATCCCCACCTAATATTTTAAAAGTAACTTTCCCTTCAATTTTTGTAGCAGCCAGTTACTCCTAGAAAGAGCCCTGAACAGCATGCTAGATGCCCGGTAGCATGGTATAGGCCTTTCTGATATGTGTCCTTATATACATAATTGTTTTATGTTGTCCAAATTATACCAGATTGACTTAGTTTATGATACAGACTGGAAGGCATTATGTACAGCTTCACTAACACTCTAACATACTCAGCTGACATATGTTCATCACAATGACTCCACCTATCTCCTCACAACAATCTTAGCTTTACCCATTGATTCCACTTTCACAGGTTCATTGGTTCATAGGAGGTTACTAGGCTAGTGGCCATAGAGCCTTTACAAGCCTAGTAATGTTAATCCAAAGTATCCCCATTTGTTCTTTTCTGGGTAGTTCGCAGAACAAATTTATGAACAGGGTAGGTCTGTGATCAACATCGGCTACCTCTGTCAATGAGGAACATGGGTGCTACCCCCAGGGGCAGATTTATGGTCTCCCATCTAATTATCTAGACTGCATTTGAATAGGGTCAGTGAGGAACTCTATTTTACATGAATAGGGAGTCTATTCCAGAGAAGTGGCAGTCTCTGGGAGACATAGCTGTCTCTCCAGCATGGTCTATTAATATCACAAGCTAGGTTGATATCCCTAGAGCGAGTGACTCTTGAGCCATTTGACTTACAGATGTGCAGCATTTCCATTAGGGCAGGGTTGTAGATTGCCCTATAGGCCAGGCACAAGTCACCTCTTAGCATCCTATATGATACAGCGTAAAGTGATAGGGCTTTCAGCCTGTCCACTTAAGTCAACGTTTGGAGTCAATGTATTTTCTTAGTGAGAAACCTCTGAGGTCTCTCCAACTGCAGCAGGTGTCTGGTGAGGTACATGCTGTGACAAAGGGAGATATTGCCAGCACAGCATTTGGTATTCGGTTTTGGACCTGACAACAACTACAAGATCCAGTCACCACATCTGCCTTGCCCTGATGAAGTAAGTTTCTAGGGAACAGAATAATTCTCTTAGATATAGTCAGGAATACAGCAAAGCTTAGTTTAGATATTTTTCTTTATTTATTTGAGACTGTCTTGCAATGTTGTTTTAAATATTTCCTGTGATTTTGAAGTCTGATGTCAATGTAAATATATATTTAGTATTGTCTTGTTCTTTTATTATTTATTATTAAATGTATTTAAACATTTCATTGTGGTTGATCTGTTGAGAGATATTTAGGTTCTGAGAGTACTTGCATATTTATTTGGTGACACTGTGTAGACCACTCCTAATAAACCTGCTCTTCGTCAAACTATCATTTGTATTAACAGTAACATTACACAGTAAGATTGGACACCCTTTGTTAAGGGCCTTAAAGTAGCACATAAGGAGGTGGCTGGTGGCAGTGATAACTACCTTATAGTCTGGGCAAAAGGGGGCACAGCTAGTAAAACTGTGCCAGCCTTTCCCATGTGTGTGTGCATGTGTGTGTGTGTGTGTGTGTGTGTGTGTGTGTGTGTGTGTGTGTACATGTGTGTGTGTGTGTGTGTGTGTGTGTGTGTGTGTGTGTGTGTGTGTGTGTGTGTGTGTGTAAATCAAACCTCAAAGAGTGTGTGTGTATCAGCTACTTCAACAGGGACACAAAGCACAGGTTGGACAGAGAGGGTGCTGGAGGTCTTATCTTGGTCGCTCAGTTGAGATCTCAACTCTATAGCTGTGCCAGTGGAGATTCTTATTTGGGATCTGAAGAAAGGGGAAGAAACCATCCCCGAACTGACAGTGGACTCTATGTGCTCTTAAGGGAAATTGCACTTGATGCAGAGAGCTGCATCTGTAAATACTGTGTGTGTACCTTGTCATCCTCTCAGTGTACATCCCCCAGTGTTGCCAGTGGTGAGGACTGAGGCTCCTTGATTACTGATCCAGTGGTAGGTTGTCAGGCATGCAAAAGGGTGCATTATACTCTATTAGTGGTCTGATGAGGGTGTAGTACAGTGGAGTTATAAAATCCCTTGACCTGGATGCTATGCCCTTGCTTATGAGTTGTGTTAAGTAGAAGGCTTTCCTTACCACTGTGGAAACTTGGTGGTCAAAGTTGATATTGCTACCAACCTGTCTTCCCAAGTCTCGCGCCACTGGGTTGGAACTTGGGAGATGCTGTCAATATTGTAATTTAAAGGGAATTCCATTTTGCCAATGGGAATAATAATGGATTTTTGCATTTAGTTTTAGACCATGGCTTTGGCACCAATCATTTGTTTGTGTTAGCCCTTCTTGTAATATGTTGACATCATTGGGGGACTCCATGACTGCTCCCAGTTTGCAATCATCAGTGAAGTTGATGAGCCAAAGGCCATCTACTTTGGCCTGGACCTCTGAGAAATAGATGCCAAACAGTAAGGGGCCAAGCACAGGACCCTGTGGTACTTCACTGGTGATGGGTCTACTGGTGGAGGTGGAGTCACCAATTTTGACAGAATGTATTCTGTCAGTGAGCCAAATGGGCTACCCATCTAATAATGTAAGGGTTAATCCCTATCTGGGAGAGTTTCTCAATGATGCCTCTTTAGTAACTAACACTCACTGTTCTCCTGTACAGCTTATAATAATCTATATTAAAAGCCAAATAAATGCCACAGTCTTCTATTTTCTCCTACATGTCTCCAATGTTACATTCTTCTGGCATATTTTTACCTCTTATCTATACCTATACCTCATTCACCAATTATTTTCTGTCACTATATTTCCAGGTTGCTCTGAATGTAAGCAAAAGTAATTCATCTCATTATAATTCTTCAAAACAATATATAATTGTTATTGGGTATGGCGTGTATACTTACTTCTTGACACACACACACACACACACACACACACACACACACACACACACACACACACATATATATATATATATATATATATTTTTTTTTTTTAATGAATGTTTTTATCTTTCACAAGTTATACAAGCTTTATGATTATCACCCATGTTGTTTTCACCTAATATTTATTTATCAAAACATGAAAAGTTACCTATGCAGAAATTATAATATATTTTTGAGATATTGTATATTTGATAAAGCTTTTAAGAACTACAATTGAAAAAGAAAGTTCTCACAACAACTGGAACAGCTTCAAGAAATGTTTACACAGCAGAAAGGACAGATATCACTTATTGAACAGTCATTAAGTGACATTGACACTAGATTCCAAATAGAAGAACAACAAACTGAATTCTTACTTCAACAGAATACATATTTACTAGAAAAGCTTGATGATATGGAAAATCGAACAAGAAGAAATAATATTAGAATATATGGTCTACCAGAAAAATCTGAAGGGGACAATATGATAAACTTTCTTACCACCTGGATACCAGATGTAATAAAAATACCTGAAGCTCTTTCATATGGTATAGAACGGGCGCATAGATCACTAGCAGCTTCTGGAAATGCTTCTTCCCCAGGTAAGAACAAGCCGAGATCTATAATTGTGAGACTTTTTTCTACACAAGATAAAGATCTTATATTAAGAAATGCTTGGGCAAATTCTCCCATCAAATACAATGCTTCATTAATAAGATTTGACAATGATTATTCTACAAAGGTGGTTTCAAAAAGAAAAGAATTTCTACCAATAAAAAAAACCTTGAAGAAAAAGCAACTGTGTGTTATTCCCAGCAAGACTGAAAGTTTTTCTACCAAATGGAATAAAAATCTTTGAAACAGTAGATTCAGCAATAAAATACCTTATCAACAACAACATCCTAACACATGAAGAATCTATGGACTGGACAATAAGTACACCGAAGAGAAATGCTGAAGTAAATAATTGGAAAACTGTTGAGCAAAAGAAAATAAACTAAAGGACAAATAATCTTACATATGTTATATTCTGTAAAAATCTAAATAATAATACTAACAACAAAAGAAAAGTTCTTACTGTCTTCAAGTTACATTAAAACAGGTACTGTTTTCAATTATATTTTAAATGTCAAAATTAGCATAAATGTAAATACATTTATCTCAAATCACATCAATATACTAAGCATAATTTAAATATTATTTTTCATTATTATCCATCTATTATTTTCATATTCTTAATCAGAGTAATCAATGCATAATAATGTTCCCAAATAGTTTATTTATTTATTTATTTATTTATTTA
This sequence comes from Protopterus annectens, assembly GCF_019279795.1. Taxonomy (NCBI): domain Eukaryota; kingdom Metazoa; phylum Chordata; order Ceratodontiformes; family Protopteridae; genus Protopterus; species Protopterus annectens. Next base: position 1,273,143,495 of record NC_056728.1, read on the forward strand.
TTTTCTCTCTTTGTGTTTTGTTGTTTTTATTTGTTCTCTTCTTTTTATAAAATCTTCATTAACTTATAATATTTTAATCAGTATATGGTTATATTGCTTAATAGGTATAGTAATGGCTGCTATATAACTTATTATCAGTTACATCCCTGACAGCATTACTTTTTATAAGTTAAAAGTGTCCCTGTTTGGATAAACGCCAATGCTGGGCAGAAATGTGTTGCTTTTGAAATGAAGTATTTCAGTTAGGATGTATCATAAGACTACTTTAAATAATCTTAAAAGATGTTCTGCCTTTGACCCATATGCACATACTGATATAGTCCAGTGAAAAAATATGTTTTAAGTGATATTTTGAGGCTATAAGTCAGGTGTGTTGTGGCTCCAGACATCCGGAGTTGAAAGATGCTTGTGACTAGCTTAGATATCCTGTTGTCTTTTCTTTTGTAGAGAAATAAGGCATAGCATGTTTAAAATGCAAAGTTTGATAGTTGTGAACACTACTCCGCAAACTAGAGTGCTCACGTGCACACTACATGAGTTTGTCACCAAGTAAGAGAAGGGAAAAGAAAAAAGAAAAAAATACATACCTTTTCCCGCTTGGTTCTCGAGACAATTTAACAGCCACAAACATCACTAGAAACTTGAGTTACTTATTGCTTGTCGCATTTACTTGTGTACGCCATCCCCTGACTCTTTCTAATTGACGTCTGGTCAGAAAATAAGCTAGGTTTACATTTAAAGATACAGAAACCTAAATTCCTTCTAAGGAAACATAAATAATATAAAAGGTTCATATAAATATACACAGATATATATTTTTGAAGCACTTTCAGTTTATGGCTACTGATGTCTTCTAGCACCTTGATAGATAAGGACATATATCTGCTTGTCTTTCTATCAGTTTAGATTTCCAGACATTTTAGCTATCCCTTACTATGTTTTATACAGCAGAGTTTAAAGAGCAGAAATTAATCATCAGAAAATAAAATCACTGCTGTCTTACAAATTCTCTAAAGAAACTAGTAAATGTCAAGCAACTGACAAGTTTATTTTAAGGAAAATTGCCATTTCCCACACTGGTGCTCCTACAAAATACTACTAATGTCCTGCTACCAAAATATGCCCTCAAGTGGACAAATGGGATGCAACAAGAAGGTTAAATGTACATTTAGCAAATCAAACATTTAAATAACAGTATAATATACTAGATAGAGAAAGTAGAAGCAATAATTATATAAACAACTATAATAAGTAACATAACAACAGTGGATTTAACCCAATGTGTTAATTATACAATATTTATATCCCATATAGCTTTGAACTTTGTCGAAGCATCTGTGTTCTACACACATATTGTATTAAATCTAATTTGAGTAGAAGAGGGAGAGGCTTAGCCCGCACCCTAATTTATTACTAAGTTACCATGCATTATGAACATACATTGTGGCAGGTACTCAATGAGCTATCCATCCTTAGATGGCTCATGCTGTTCCCGTTTGCTCATCTGAATAATGACTGCGGCTGTACTCTTCTTATTATATTACCTGGCTGTGGCTTCACCCTTCTTATAATATTACCTGGCTTTTTACATTATCAAGAATGACACAATACTAGTGTATGCGGGTATATCATGTTACTGTTAGTGTAAACAAAAATGCTTGACAATGCAACTGTAATTCTTAAATCTTTCTGCAGACAAATGTATTGTCTAGCAGTTGAGAGCCTGATTGTTCCTAATCAGCAGACCTGTATTTTCATGTTCCAATATGACTACATGAAAAGATGCCAATATAAGTCTGCAAGTTTAGTAAGCAGTAAATTCATTGGGGATTAATTCGAGGAGACACTTATATTATAGCTAAAGCACTTGACATTTGATAAATGTATCCTCTCAATGATCGTTCTATCTAGTCATTAACTATAAAACAACTTTTCTGAGAAATATTGTTGTAATGCCAGTTAATGATTTGAATTAAATATTTCTATATACAGTCATAAAGCAATTACCAGGATAAAATAATACTCTTGCAGTGCATGGATCATCATAGCTATCCTCTGATGTTAGAGGAAAAACAAGCTTCTTAAACACCTTTTGACATAATAAAGGTGTTACCCCATAGTTTAAATACATTTTGTCTATTTACTGCAAAATGGGTTAGGAATTTTAGCCTGTAACATTTTCATACATAATAGTTTAAATCTTAGCAGCTTCCATTATTTTGATATGTTCTCCAGTATACTTTTATTCAGTCATAAGATTAAATTACTGGTGTTAAGTAAGTCAAAATTATATCTCCAGCACTTATTGTCAGCAGATAAACTCACTGGTTAAGTGTCAGTCTAAGCTGTAAGAGTTAATATGTGATATACATAGATGTTTGCTTTAAAAATGTGGTCAAGTGCACTGCAGTTTTACCTCTGTACTGTGTCAGTTTTGATTATACAAAGTCCCTCTGAAAGTTGATAGAAGTGTTAACAACAAAACACTCAATCAAGTAACAGCATTATAAGTAGTCTCTTGGATAAGGGAGATGTCTAAATTGTGATCTTGTTGTCTCCAGCCATGGGAATTGTCTTTGAAAAGCTGAAAAATGCAATCAGAGGAACATATTTAATGTCTACTAAAGAAATATTAATATACTTGTACATTATATTGCATTTCAGTTTATGTTAAACATGAAATATGATGTGGTTTCAGAACTATTCATGTTTTTATTCCAATATGACTTTGCAAATATTAATTTAAACACTGGTTTCGGACTTGAGTAGTCTAAAACAATTGCACAACAATGGTACTGTATTATACAGTAATGTCAGTAAATAGTTTTCAACAGATGTATGAAATATACAGTTATAGATTTTAACATGATGTTTATTAATACCCTAAATTATTTTGAAATGATACTACCTTAATCTAAATATTTGTACCTTTTTGAAACCTGCTTAGAAATAAGTATTATTGAATTACAATAAGATGAGTAAAGAATATATGTATATATTTTAGCTGATTAGATTATCTTAATATATTATTCAATTATCTTTATTTAAAACTAAGAGGATAAGAGAAACTGATCCAAATATTATTTGTGAGGGTAGAAAGTTTGGTTAGATTCACTAACCAAAGAGGTATATTACCTCATAGCGATAGGGAATGGTTTTTAAGGTTAAGAATTACAAGTTTGGAAGTTCTTTGTTTTTTTTTATTCTATCACTTTGGTGTCACTCAGAAACATGCAAAAATCATACAAGAAAAACTTTTTGAATTCTGTATCCAAGATGGAACTAAGAATAAACAATATTTACATAAACTCACACAAAAAACAAACTCAAAACTAGGAAATGAAATGTTTAGCCATAAATGTTAATGGTCTAAATAATAGTAATAAAAGGAGAAGCCTATTCAAGTACATAAACTTACATAAACCACAAATAGTCTTTTTACAAGAGACACACTTATTAGATAGAGATATAAACAACTTAAATATTAATAATTACACAGTACTAATAAACTCTCAATATAAAACAAAAAAAAAGAGGAGTAGCTATACTACTTTGCAACTCAACTACAACACCTAAAATAATTACTACTCATCAAGATACATCAGGTATGTTTTGTCTAGTTTCAATAGAGTTAAATAAGAGAATCTATACGTTAGTAAATCTATATTGGATCCCAGGACTAGGATTAAAAACAGTTAAACAGCATTTTGAAGAGATAATTCATTTAACTAAGGGTAGCCTGATATTGGCAGGAGACTTCAACTGTATAATGAATGAAAAAGATACAGATTCTAAATCCAAAAGAAGAAAACAACCCATCTCTAAAGCACTATCAAAATTTATAGATACATTGCATTTAAAAGATATAAATAAATTTGCAGAACCAGACTCACTAATCTTCACATTTTATTCTCATAGATATAAAACTAACTCTAGAATTGATAGAATATATGTTGCCAATGACCTAATAACAAAAATTGACAAAGTCAAAATCATAAATTGTCCTTTATCTGATCATAATGCCATAGTCTTTGAGATAGAGCTTACACCATTTTATTCAAATCCCATTACTAGGATACCTTCCTATATCACAAAATTGAGAGATTTCAAAGAATTTTTTGAAAAAACAATCAAAAACTTTCTAGAAATAATTTACACAGAAGATATTTCAGAAATATATGTCTGGAATTCATTAAAAGCAGTTACATATGGGAAGATATTATCCTGGTACATAAATAAAAGGAAGTTATGGAATAAAGATATGCTAGACTTACAAAACAAAGCAGATAAATTGAAACTGGAAATACAAAAGGGTAATGCTACTCAAGTTCAAGAACTTACACAAATCAATAAGAAGTATACAGAATTGCTACACCATAAGATTATGATTAACTTAGAAAAGATAAAAATAAACTCATACTCTACTAATTCAGCACACCTGAGATACTTAACTAATAGAACAAAAAAATAATTAAATCTAAGAAAATAAAAGAAATATTTATTCCCAATACTAACAAAAGAGTTACAGAACTAAATGATATTTTAGAAGCATTCAGACTCCAATTTAACATTGATAATTCCATAAATACTCAAGATACACTTACTAAGGATATAAAAACTACTTAGAAAACAATATTCATATTAAATTAACACAAGAACAAATAGACATTATAAACAAACCAATCAATATGACAGAATTAAAATCACAAATTAAAAAGCTCAAGACAAATAAAGCACCTGGCCCAGACAATATGCTACCAGAAATGTATAAATCAATACCCAATCAAGCCATATCTTTATTATTAAAAGTATATGATATAGCCAATAAAGATTTGAATATACCACCCTCTTGGAAATATTCATTGATATCCTCAATTATCAAACCAGATAAAGATGAGAAACAGTGTTCCTCATATAGGCCAATATCATTACTCAATATAGACTACAAGATGTTTATGGCTATATACAGATAGGATCAAACACTTTCTTCCTTTCTTAATTCACAAAGATCAAACAGGTTTTATTAAAGGAAGAAATACTTCAGATAATATTAAAAGAATACTAACATTAATAGATTATAGCAAACATAAAGTCCTAAATTTAAATGTAATCTCATTAGATATTAATAAAGCTTTTGATTCGGTTAACTGGAACTTTCTTTCACTAGTTTTAAAAAAATATAACTTTCCTTCTAATTTTAATAATCTTATCCAAATACTATATGAAAAATCTACTGCATATGTTAAACTGGGATCATATCGATCAGGCCCTATAACAATCAAAAAGGGAACTAAACAAGGTTGCCCTTTATCACCATTGTTATTTGCATTACTCATAGAACCCTTTGCAAATCAAATCAGATCAAACAATAACATAAAGGGCATTTGTATTAATAAAATGTTAAACCTTAAAATCCAACTCTTTGCTGATAACATACTATTAACTCTCTCAGATGCAAATGAGTCTTTGAATGCTCTATTTAACTCCATGAATAAATTTCAAAATATTTCAGGCTTAAAATTTAATGAAAACAAAACTAAAATTATGCCCTGTAATTGTAAAAAAAAAAATAATATAAACAAAAGATTTTCCAAATATATAATAACAGAAAGTAAATTATTATATCTGGGAATAAATCTACTCAATGAATTAACAGATTCTCTAATATTTAACTATAATAAAATACTAGACAAAATAGAACAAACAATTGGTTACTGGAATAAATGTATCTTTTCAACAGCAGACAGATTATATCTTATTAAAATAATCATATTTACCAAAATATTATACTTAATACAAAATTTTTCATTGCCACCTCCCAAATATATTATTCAAAGATACAATAAACTAATTTTAAATTTTCTATGGTTTCCAAATAAACCCCGTATAGCCTTAAATAAACATTTGCCAGATTGGGAAGATGGTGGAATTAATTTACCGGATATTGATTTATATATTACCTCATCTGTTATTAAAAACATAACACTATGGTTAAATAATTCATACACACCTATATGGAAACAAGCCCATGAGCAGATTTACATAGAAATCAATTATAATCACATACAAGACAACTTAACAGTAATACCATCACCCCTTATATGGATGTTAAAAGATTATTTTTAGGAAAAGGAATAATATTAATAAATTGCCATCAAACTATGTAAGCTCTACACTTTCAGTGTTCAGAACATATATAAACAAAATACCAAATATTAATTCTTGGATTTTTCTTATTTTCCCTATGGCTTTTACACCAAATATTCTAGATACATTCCAAATATCTAAAATAAATATACTTAAAGAAGAAACATTACTCTTTTGGCATCAACTTATAGAGAAAGGGAAAATTCTAACAAAAGAACAGATAATTTATAATTATAATATAAATAAAGACAATTGGCTGTTTTTACAAAATCTAAGGCATTTTCTTATAAATAAAATAGAACAAATGCAACCTTCAGTTAGACATGAAGCTCCAAAACTCATTGAATACCTTATTCTTATCACAAAACAGCCTTATCAGGGTGCAGGTTATTTGTCTAATATCTATAAAATTGTTAAAAACAAAAACTATCATGAAAAATCATACTGGGATTATTATACTTTAATAAACAACCATCCTCCAGTTGAAGAAGAAAAAAGTAATATTCTAAAATCTTCCAAATTTTCTACAGTATCAAAATACTGGCAATTATTCACTTGGCGATATCTTCACAGAAGTTTCTATACACCACATAGGTTAGCCAAAATGTATTCTATTGAAGATCAATGTTGGAGATGCCATACCAAGATAAAAGCAGATTGGCAGCATGTTTTTATGAATGCATATGTCTCAATATGTACTGGAAATCCATTAACTATTTTTTTCAGACTGTTTATAATGATAATTTTCAATTAACAAAGTTTTTAATTTTATTCAACTCTCCTATTCCAAACTGTGTACCAAAAAAAGACACTAAAATCCTATGGTCACTATTGGCAATTTCACGTAAAATCATAACTATACACTGGAAAAATGAGGCTTTGCCTACGTTCAAGGAATTTGAGACTTTAACAACAACAGTTGCTCACATGGAAATATTAACAGTGAAGAACAGAACTAAAAGATCTACTTCTTACTATTACTCTTGGATGAAAGTACTGGAAATACTCGAAAAGATCAAAGAAGATTTATCATCTTATGTTTCTAACTTTATATAATATAGATTTTCAATGTTATTTGCATAGACACCAATATAAATAGTTATATAATGGTTTGAAGTTAGTAATGTTTTAGAATTGTAAATATGTTATTTATCTTTATTTCATGTAATGTTTAAGACATCTTATTTGAAATAATAAAAAAAATATTTAGTGAAAAAGAAAGTTGACCAGATAAAAGTGCATCAGCCATTGCAGCTGAAGCTTCCTGAAAGAGGAATGAAGTGTTTCACCTTTGTGATATAAGGTATGTCAACAGCCCAGTGTTCACTTTAGTATGCAGGATTTTTACTACAAACTACTTAATTCATCAGAATCCCAAGAATAAGCTGATTTCAACTCTTGAACGTATTAGCGTTATCAGCTTCTGGATGATGCATAATGTATCCAAGAACATTTAACTATCATAAGTCCGGGGGAGCTTCCTTTGTAAGATCAATGCAAAAATAACTGAAAAGCCACAGTTCATTTTCAACAAAATGAACACACATAAGCATTTTTACAGAGGGCAAGTCTCATTCCACAAAACTTTATATACTAACTCCGTAGTCACAATGTGACAAGAACAGTTCCCCAAATGTACCACAAAAATACAATGACCAACACACTAACATTGCATTAGGAGCACTGATGCCTAAACTCTACCGCCAACACACCGAGATTATCAGAGTGGTAGCATCAGAGGTCATCATCCCGAAACCTGTACTACTGCCCCAACCTGGTAATACCTACAGCAGTGGTTCACACATCAGCCAGGTCATATCAGACATCAGCTTTATGGAATGGCCAGCACAGAGCTCAGTAGCCACTCCCTGATTAAGCCATTGTTTTCTTTCACACACCATGGTAGCATTGTCCACTGGGCACTTGCAGAAGTAGACTGACATGTGAGCATCCACAAAATATTGGGGCAATTCCTGAGGAGTAAAATGGTAGATGTGAATCATCTGTACAATGTGATTTATGAATCACAGGTAGCACACTTTGTAGCCATGTAGAAGTGTGATGTACACATTTGCAGAGAACTCCTACATGAGCAAGTGGCCATGGGATGTTATAAGCTTAGCAAAATGTGAACTATGCTTCATGTCACAGACACATGTCAGTGAAATAAAGTGATTCATAGATATTCATAGTACTTGGTCTCATTTGTCTATATACTGTGCAAAGAGGTATAAAGTTGTGGAGTTAGAGAACACGTTGCCATTTTATATGCTAACCTGTGCACATCATGAAAGCTGTTATTTAGATCAAAGTTGCAGTGTTTGGAGAAATAACAGCACCTTCTGGACTTACAGGCTGTGTAAGGGGGAGGGTGCTGTACCCCTTTGTGTGCCATTCTTCAGATGAGACATTAAAATACAGCTCAAGCTGCCTCAGTTGATAGTAGCTCAGGAGGATATAAATGATGTCACAGTGCATATCAAAAAGCAGAGGGGAAACTTTCCATTGCCTTGGCCAAATTTCTCTTATTTCGTATGACTATCACATTGGGCTAACCCTGAAAAGAGACCTCTGGCCGACTGGGAATTGCCCAGTCAGCAAAGCATAAATAAATAAATGAATACATACATACATACATACATACAATGACTACAATGCAATAAAATAAATATACCTTACTGAAGGTCCTAACAAAGTAGCTGGGCCATGCAGGGAGTACGTATGTGCAAATGTATATCAGGTACATCACCTGTATGTGCTCCCATGTCTGTCCCTCCATGTACAATATGGCATACAGCTACAGCTGACCCTTCACCTATACTATGGTATATCTAGGCGTCCCTTTTGTTTGTAACTGTCATCCTATCAGTCCCAGCAGTATACACAGCTCAGTATCATGTGTTCACCAGTATCTGCATTAATACAGAACAACTTGGATGGCAGTGGTCAAACAGTTTCAGTCCTGCTGGAGATGCTGTCCTACTACATGTGTTCAGAAGCTATATGCAGTGCCTGTCAAGAGGGGGTGTTGACCAGCCTTTGCCGGATTAGGTGTGGCACACATTGCTGTACAAGGTCAGTGCTATGGGAGGGCAGAATTGCATATTACAACTATCACCAGCATGCTGTGCCAAGGCAAAGGCCTTTCCATTGCAGCTGGATAACAGAGCTGGAGGAGTGTCTGATATCCCCGCAGAGTGACAATGGTACTGGAATCCTTCCCTGAGGGGAGAGCACTGGCATCTGGATGGAACATCCCTCATTCATCTCAGTGGATGATGTACCAGGTTAGTAACACTTACAGCAGACATCCTTACAACAACATTGCATATATAGATATCAGGCTGACCACAGAATACACTGCCTGTATGTTGTCATAGCAAGATTGGGTATCCAGCTACATCAGGATGGCAGTGATGACAGGCTGTGATTCTATGGTATTTCTTTCATGGACACTCATACTGTGCATACCACAGGGTCACAGTTGTAGCAAAAGCATTTGTGCTCACTCCAGTGTAACTTTTAATGAGCATGCACACAGCAGACAGCTGCTGCTGAGACACCTGTACAAGCTGGAGCAGTAAAACATGCTGGTACCGGCGCTCATGCTGGGAATGATGATGATGGCAGGACAGAGGTACATGAACCACAGTCAGATGATACAGTAGCACTATCTATCTCTGTCCTGAGAGGACATCCACCCACAGTACAAGTTGAAGGTGCAGTCACATACAAATGAACCTGAGGCTGTACAGTCTGAGAACTCACCATCTCCAGTGGCAGGGGGGGGTGGCTCCCATGGCTGTGAGTAACAACAATGTCCCCCCGTAGGTGCAGCAGTAGCAATGAGCAAACTGCACTTGATGCTGATATATCCATCTTACATCCTTGTCACAGGTGTGCCCAACACTGTCACATTATTGGTGTCTCCTGATATGCAGTCAGCACTTGAAATCAATCAGGAGATGAGCCAGACTATCATCCAGGCATAGTTAGCTGCTACCCTGTCAAACATGGAGGAAGCTGACTGAGGTATTGCATGGCAGTCCTACGGATGTTGTTCAGTACAACCAGTAGATCCATAAGGTCATGGATTCACATTCACTGTACTGATTGGTCTCATGATATCTGTGGTGCCACATACTGCTTCCATCTCCACCCCCTAAACATAGAATTGCCAGAGTCACCGTTATTCCACAGACTTAGAGTGAGTGCTGTTCTGAGATCTGGACAGGATACATACTCAGAATGGCTGTGTATGAGAAGCATCACAAAAAAAAAGTTCACCTGTGTCAAGAAATGTACAACACTCAACTACCCCTCATCCTAGGTAGCAGTGATATCCAGCCTCTTTGGGCAGGACACTTCAACAGCATACATCATTCCTGCCATGGGAAGTCCTTGAGGTCTACTGCATCAGGTCAATGTAGCTGACCTAGGTCAAGTCATATATTGGCATTCCAACCACATTGAAGGGGGAATGTATTCCTTGCACAGAGTACCCCTTACCTCAAAACCTTCTTCTTTGACTCTTGTGTGTTGAGAACTATGTGTTATTGTGTTAACAGACACCTATGCACATGATGATAACTGTGACCCCCTCCACCCTCCTTATGTGTGGTATATGTAGAGATGTCTGATGCACTGACCAGCATAGCCTGGTATTATCACTGCACACATCATGTTTGTTCTATATGCTACTGCACTGTCACTGTTTGCTCATCAGGGACCTTAGTTTTGGACTAGACAGTCACATTACCTGAGGTGCTGGGTACTGTGCTCATTATTCTCTGGGAGGGGTGGTACAGCTGCTGCCTGTTATCGTTGCACCTCACTGGTCAGTAACTGATAATATTGCTATGCCTTCCATGCCAGTGACATGTGTGTACAGTCCAACTGTGCCTATACCATGGGGATGGCTTGCCTATTTTCTCAAGATCTCCTAGCAAGACAAATGTAAGAAATTTCCTGCAGGCTGTGGCAGGTTAATTTTATAGTGCCCCTACAAAACATACTTAGATAACAGAATTGGATTTTGATCTGGACAGAGACATACTCAATGATATTATGGGTTTGTGCATGTGCTGTGTTGTACTGCAGTTCGACAATGTTCTGTTGATTCCATACAGGTATTATCAGCTAGGGGTGTAACAGTATCAATATTACCTACAACACAGCAACAGCAAATTGGGGGGGTTACTACATTTGGACACACTATATATGTCACCACATACCATTTCCTTTAGTCATACTGCCTGCACTTGTCAACCTGATTGTACTGTGGAATGTCATCTTTCAGGAATTAGTAATACAGCTGAGATGTATGCCAAATCTGTAAATCATATGAACTGTCTGGGTGCTGTGTGAGCACATTGGTTATAATCCCATGTGCATCACATGCTATCTGGTGATTCACAGAATGGTAACCTTTCCTGTTAACATACCTCTATGACTGTGGACTACGTGAGTACTTTATTGCTGCATGTGTACAATCTATGGCATCTAGTACCTCAGGGATGTTGGCAATGTCATAGATGCCATGCACAGTGATGTCTGTCTCCTGTGTTGGGACATGAAATGAGATATGCTCATTCATATGTAGAAGCATTATATTTAAGGAAGCATCACAAGAAGGAGCAACTGGCTTGTGAACATCATAGTATCCGAGAGTTGGTGGACTGGCAATTTTCTCTTTTAGGACATTGAAAGCTCTCTGGTGTTTTTCCAACCATGACCAGGATACATCTTTACGTGTCAACTCTCTGAGTGGTGCTGAAAGGTGGCTCAAGTCTGGAATGAACTTGCCTAGATAGTTAAGCATGCCAAGAAAACATTGTAGGGCTTGAACATTGTCTGGAGTTGGCATCTTGAGGATTGCAGATTGCTTGGAAGGATCTGGTCATAAGCCTGAACTGGTTAACAAATGACCAACATAAGTAACTTCATGTAGTCTGAATTTGCACTTCCATAAGATTCACTTCAAGTGCTCTTTCCACAACTTTCTTGATGTTTCTTTCATGCTTAGCTTCACTATTACCTCCTACTTGAATGTCATCTACTATAATAACACATGGATACCCAGAATAAATTTGCTCCATTTCACATACAGAATTTATCCCAAATGGCATTCTCAAAAGTCTATATTTGCCAAAAGGAGTACTGAACGTGGTTAGCAATGAAAAGTTTCAGTGAAGCAAATTTTGCTAAAATTAACTCTTTGCATCCAAGACAGAAAAAAATGGTATTTGGCATAAGGGCAGTGATTTCCTCAACTGTACGCATTGGATAATGTAGTCTTTTTAGTGCTTTGTTCAAACCTCTTGGATCAATACATATTCTAATATCATCTGAGCTTTTCTTTTGAGCTACAACCATGGAAGATACCCATTCAATGGAGGCTGATGAATCTACTGAACAAATCACACCTTGCTGCACCATTTTATCTAGCTCGGGTTTGACTCTGTTCTGCATAGCTATTGGAACTTTCCAGGCTGGTCTGACAACTGGACTGACCTCTTTGACTAACTTCATGAAGTACACAACTGGAAGTTTGCCTAGTTTGTCTTCAATAAGATCAGCATAGGTGAAGAAAATAGAATGTATGAAATTAGAATAGTGGTCTTTCAAGCTTACATGGTAGACTTCCTTATTAAATGAAAGTACTTCCATTTTCAAACTGTCTCTGAGGCCTAATAATGACTGTACATGCTTTTTGACCACATACAACTGCAAATCATAGCAGTTTCCAGCACAGTAACATGAAAGCACTACTGAGTCTTCAGTTTAAATTTCTTCACCACCATATGCAACAAGCTTCGCACACTTTGCCAAAATGAAGCTTCTCACCAGCGCATACTCTAGCAAATGTTTTTACAGACATAATATACTGCACTTTGAACCTGTATCAACTTTGAGCTCTGCAGTTCTGCTATTTATCTGAACAGTGCAAAATACTTCATTCTTTGTTCATAAATCTACTACATTGACTGTTTCATTAAGCACTGACACACCATCAACATAGAAAGTAGGGTCACAGCTTTCTAATTGATGAACTTGTCTCTTGGAATGTTCTCTTTTAATAAATGAATGAGCCCCTTTTGATTTACAAAATCTTTGGAAATGATTCCACTTTTTACATTTGTGGCATTGCTGACCAAAAGCTAAGCACTTTTCTCTTTTAGATTCATGACTTCCACCACAATTACAACAATTGCCTATGAGGCAAGGTGAGGGTACATGCTTTGAGTTTGCTGACTCACCCTTCTGTTTCACTGAGCATGTCTGCTTTGCAGAACATACCTTGTAATTTGCTAGAAAGCTACGGAGTTTAGGGACTCTTACAGGACTCATAGTTGCTGCCATGTGCTTGGGCCTGTTTCTTTTAACAACGTACTGCATACTATCAACATTAGCTTTAGAAGATGCTGGAAGCATGAATTTCTCATTTGTAAGCATATTTGTGTGCTTTTCCGTAAGCTCATATATCTGATAAATCTCAATGACCTTATTCAAAATTAAATCACTGTCACGAAGCAAAGTTTTTCTCACAGCATCATCTTTAATACCACACAAGTCTGTCTTTTATCAACTCATCCCTTAAACCACCAAATTTGCATGTTTTAGCCTTATTTCTCAAATCAGTTATATATGCTGCAAAAGTTTCACCAGGCTTTTGATCTCTTGTGTAAAATAATTGCCTCTTCATTGTAATATTCATTTGGGGGTTACATATTTCTCTAAATTTATGTTTTAAACACTCGGGGTCTTTCCTTGACTCAGACAGTACCTCTATATGATGGTTTTCCCTCTCTCCTGCAAATACAGTAAGGTGCATACACAAATGAACGCTCTCTTTCTATGGCTTTGAACCATCTTGAAGCAGAATAAATGCCTTTGTATGATCATCTTTATCAGAAAATGCAACTTGTATGAAAATATCATACTCTTCTTCAAACACTCTCCAATTCTCTGCAATATTATTATCAAACACAAGTGGACCAGGTGTTTGAAATCGGCCTGCCATGCCAACAAAGTATGCTTAAACACACTTCAAATTTATTATTATATATTATTTAACATTTGTTTACTGGGAATGTCTGACATGGAACATAGCCAATTTTCAGCAGAGGACTAGGGAGAAACTCTCCAGATGCATGTCTTTGTAACATGGGGATGAAACAGGAGCACAAGGTGGAAACCCACACGAACATAGGGAGGACATGCAGACTCCCCAAAGAAGGCACCCCTGCTGAGAATCGAGCTGGAGAACTTCTTGCTGTGAGGCAACAACGATACCACTGCACCACTGCGGCAGCCGAATATAGCCCTTGTAATTATATATGAACATGCACATAGCGCCAGCACTTGTGATAAAATTAAAATGCACAATAAACTCTTCAAAATACTGTACTTTGTGAAATATGCTTTGAAATGGCTGCACTTTTTGAAAATAACTGTACTGTAATACTGCACAAACATGCGAACACTTCATGCACCTCGGATATTGCTGATAATTTTAATACAAAAAAGTAGCTCAAACCAAATAAATGCGGTCATTTTCCTTATTTTATAAATTTTATGCAATTTGAACATTGTTTCAAAAATTTTAGTAGTTATTTTGAATATTTTTTTATCAATACATCACAACTTCAGACATTTCGTTTAACTAGAAATTCGTTTTGAGTGTTCTGTTTGCTTCATTTTATATTTTTCTAATAAGAAATCATTTGAGCAAGTTTTAGTACCTGAAATTCATTTCTGACCTGTTTTGCAAGTTATATGTACAGTAGGGATAATCCACTCATCTATAATCTGGATCCCATTCTGACACCATGTCATTCGTCACTGGTAATAATACAAGACAAACAGATGGGATAGTTTGTTTATATGCTTTATTACATAGAAACACATCAGGATGGATAGCAGCAGTACAAAATATCAACGAACTGATTAACAGACTGCACAGACATGCATGATAACATCTCAACAGCTTACTACAAAATGGCAATCAGGCTTGCACATGCTCAGTATTTATACATGTGCAAACCCATGGAAAGCTTCTTAAAGATATACACACATACTGATCTACAGGACTTTTCTGAAATACATTTGTCATTATGACAGACTGCAAACTATCAGATTGTTAATAACTGCAAGTAGAATAAAGCAATAATTTCTGCACTGCTTACTATGTTGTTTTAAAAGTCAGAATGCTAAATTCAAAATGAGATGTTTTGTTATGAGTGATCATGCTATTTCTGAAATAATTTCTAGAAGTAACATATAATTACCTATAAATAATGTTCGTACACAACTGAGAGAAAGACTCGACCTTGAGGTGAGAACATATATACATGCTCGATCATGTTACTGAAAGGTTTACCATTACAATTTTGCCATGCAATTGCATGGCTATGAAGTATTTGAACAACAGATGTTCCAATACTTCATATTTCGGCAGGTTATGTGAGCGAACGTTATTATTGCGAATGGACTGTGCATTCACAATTATAACGTTCGCTCATGTAAGGGGATCGTGGTACAGTGCGGTTAGGGAAATACAACCCTTTCCTCACTGTAGTACGATCTCGGAGTTGGAATATTAAGTTGGGGGTGTGTGTGGGGGGCACAGCCCCCCACAGGGTGGTGCAGAGGGGCTTGCCCCCCTACATAAACGTGAGTTTAGGCTAGTTAGTTAGGGAGTTAAGTGAAGGGTGGGATTGCTGTTAAGTGTCAAAAATGTTATGAGCGACATTTTCGACATTAACAGCTGTTTTTCAACTTTAGGAACGTTCAGAATTGTGTACTTTCGGCAAACCATTTCGCTAAGTACACTTTTTTTTTAATTTTCGAAATAATGATAGTAAACCTCACTGAAATATATGCCATTTAATTCTTCTAAATGTCAATGATTGTATTTTTTCATTGCTGCTTCTATTACCAATTTCATACAATGTAATTGTTCTGTATTATTTTTTTCTGTTTATGTGATTATATTTTTCTTCGTATGTAACTTTTGTGGAACTTTTCTCCCCAGGCCTCTACTGAAAATGGGCTCATTCCAGGCCCAGTGGACTTTCACAGATAACAAATGCACTAAATAAATAAATATAGACTTTCTATTGAGTAGGCAAAGGACAGCATGTAGTGCAATTAATTATGTGGAATGTTCATTAAAGTATCAGACTAGAGTTAATTGAAGCTTTGTGCCTAATCAGGCTTGACTAAAAGTTCTGTATGAACAGGTCTATATTATATTATCGCATGCTTACAAAACCGAACGATAAATAATTGACCCCCATGTAAGTGAAAGCTTACAACAACGAAACCTCAGAACAGTGATTTTTTTTTTCCAAGGGAAAAAAAAAATCACTGTTCCGAAATACAAAAACAAAACAAACAAAAAAAACCTTTTAAACATTACATTATGTGGGGGGCTGTGCCCCCGCACCCCCCCTACTTAAATATACCAACTCTGAGATTGCACTTCAGTGCTGAAAATGGCAAAGTAATGAAAGCGGCCAAGCAAATTCTTTCCCAGGGAAAGAATTCGTTGAAAAGCCGCTTCGCTATTTTGTCTTTTCGTTCTTTTCGGTTCAATCAAGACGAATTCGACAAACTGCATCTGCGATGTGGTAATAGGGAACCTGTATGTACATAGCATATGCTGAAATGGTTTGAGTTAGTTTGCACATATTTTATTAAACATTTTTATAGATATTTTTCATTTTGAATTGCTATTATCCAGTTGTTGTCAGAAGGGGCACCCCAGAGTTCATTTTGCTGTGACATAAGCTCTGATGAGACTGTATGTTTGAGACTCTACCAGTGGCATGCATTCCTCTGATAATTCGGATAATGCCTCCTCTAGCTCAGAAGACTGATAAAATAATTTTTGCTATGCCGAGTCACTTACCTAGAAGGATAAATCCTTCTGGCTGTTAACTGTGGCAGTAGTCTTACAGCTTTATTTGTGTACTCTGTTTCCCTCTAATTCAAAGAACCTGCAGTGTAAAGGTTATTTAGTCACAAATACTAACAGTTGCAGACAACATCTAAAATCAGACTAACAAGGATCAAACAGACAATTAGAAGATTAAGAGGATTGCAGCTGGCCATAAACCACCGAATCAGTAACTGAACTATGAAGGGGAGGCTAGAGACAGTAGCTCACCAGAACATGTGGATCCAACATAAGGTTTGGAGAACAGGTGTACTTAAAGCCTCTTTTATAGATGATAGAAAAGTATCAGTTCTCAAGGAGGAGCAGAAACCCTGGAGGGGTCCCGCTCATCTAATAGAAAGGAATTTGATTGAATCTCAAAACATTGAAACTGAATGGCTGAAATCCCATTTGACTGAGAACTTATTTTGTCAGATTACACCTAGTACAAAGTTTCATACAGTGAAAAATACCTTAAAGCAAATTTTTGTGAGGAGGAGCAAATCCCCAGTACTTAAATATACTAAATTCACAGGTGTGTAACAGAAGACTACACGTACACAATAAATTACTGTTAGGGTAGAACCATATTTCTATAGACGAATGAAGGACAGCAAATGCCATCCCCTAAAAACGTGGGGCATCAGTGGACCCAGGTAATTATAGACCTATAAGTTTGACCGGCCTCATCTGTAAGGCCATGGAGAGCAATTAATAAAAAAGGACATAAGTAGTGTATAAACTTTTAATCCAAGCCAGTTCTCTTTTGTAAAGGCAGACCATTGAAGCAATGGATGAGGGAAAATCAGTACACACTGTATATCTAGTCCTTTCAAAGGCATTCAACACTATCCCACCCCTAGTATCATTGATAAACTCTCTCAGATAAATGTTAATCTCTGTGTAACTTATTGGATAGTAAACTGGCTCACAAATAGAACCCAGAAAATTAGGTTAGGTAGATCTACACTAGTGATGTTCCCCACGGTTTAGTCCTTGGATTACTCCTCTTTGGTATTTACTTCTCAGAGCTCAAAGCTAATGTAAAAGGTTTGTGGCTGACCAAGTTTGCAGAAGACTGTAAATTTGATACCAACATAAACTCTGTAGAGGGCACCAAGATTCTGTATGAGGGCATTTCACCAACAAATAACTGGTGTCATAACCATAGAGTAAAACAGCTGATGTCATAACCATAGAGTAAAACTTCCATCTTAATGCATAATAGTCTCCTGTAGCTATCACATGGAGAACACACCCCTGAAAATTGATTTGGTAGTTAGAGACCTGGGAACCTTCATGGACAACAAGCTGTCCTTTGATCACAATTTATCCACTATTGCAAAAAAGTCCTTTTTCATTGCACAGCTTATTAGTATTGGTATGGTGTCCTTGCAGTATGGGTATGGTGTCCATGCCCAGAGATGTGATCATTCCACTGCATACGGTACTTATTAGACTGATCACTGAGCACAATGGCCCCTTCAGTATGTACCTGTCCAAACACTTAACACAACTTGAAGAACCACAACACTATTCTTGTGAGGAAAAATATTTTTACTTTTCTTAATCCTTCTCCACATGTTAAATACATATTTTCTGGATGTTATTATATATTATAAAATGACTGGCCATTAGTATTCAAAAAGTAGCCTGCCGATTATTTATTTATTTGTTGACATTTGTTGACCAGCAAAGTCCAACTGGGATAGGATCCCATTTTCAGTGGAGGCCCAGGGAGAAAGCTCCACAAACACATTATGCTTACACAGAATTTTACAAGAATTTACAAAATGTACAGAAATTACAGTATAATACAGTACGCAGTGGTGGTGCTACGGTAGCGTTGTCACCGCACGGTTAGACGTTGCCCGTTTGATTGTCAGTTAGAGTGTCTTCTGTGTAGTGACATGCATGAATGGGTGTTCCTTCGTTGAAGGTTGTGCATTAGGCCCGGCAAGCCAGTACGTAAAAATCTATTGCCAATCATTAGCGGACCGGAGTTCCGCTGTGGCGACCCCTAACCGGGAAGAGCCGAAAGACACAAGCAAACAGTATAATACAGTACAATATAACAAAATGAGAAACAGACTAATAAATTGTGGGAAGTTACAATATCATAGAGAAAAACAGAGTAATTTACAAGATACACACACACACACACACACACACACACACACACACACACACACACACACACACACACACACACTTTTTTGTAAATATTGAAATAGGTTGAAAGAATTAATAAAGGGAAAGAAAAATCACTAGTTGGGTAGTTTTAAAGGGGTGAGAGATTAAAATGATAGTTAAGGTTAATGAGATTTAAAGTAAGAACAGAGTTGTTTAAAGTAACTTATAGATCAAAAAGAGTTTCCTACTGGTTTTGATGGGTAAGGATAGGGGCAAGCTAGAGGAAGGCTCAAGGAGAGTAGGATGTTTATCTATTTGGATAGAAGCTGGGGCAGATTTTAGTATTTAGTAGGTAGCTCTTTAGGGTGAG
Source organism: Protopterus annectens (assembly GCF_019279795.1). NCBI lineage: Eukaryota > Metazoa > Chordata > Ceratodontiformes > Protopteridae > Protopterus > Protopterus annectens. The sequence goes on from NC_056728.1 coordinate 1,273,163,087, forward strand.
TTTTAATTTGTTGAAGCAGCTGATGGTGTTTATGCTGGTTGGAAGTGAGTTCCATAGTTTAGCGACAGTGTATGAGTAAAGGCAGTGTCCGGCTCTTTTGTTTTGTAGATGAACAGTTATGAATTGTTTATTTTCAGAGTGAAGGGTTCTGGTGGGGCTATAGGGTATTAAAATGTTCTTAAGGGCACAACAGTTGTTTGTATTGTAGACAATTTTATGTGCTATGAACAGATGAATGAGGTTAAGGTGATGTGGAAATTCCAGCCAGTTTAATTATTTTAAGGCTTAGCAGTGATGTGAGCGGTATGAGCTACTTGTGGCAAATTTGGTGATTTTATGGTAGCAGGACTGGAGCTTATTTTGTAGGGATGAGTGCAGGTTACTGAAAATGAGGGCACCATATAATAGGGAGGGGAGGAAGTAAGTGTAGACGAAAGCTTTTTGGTGGTGCTGTCCATGAAATGTTTATTAGTATAGGGCTCCTAATTTGCAATTTTTTAATGGCGCTATCAATACAGTGTTCAAATGTAAGTTTATTGTCAATGGTAATACCTAATAGTTTAGCATGGGATACGATTTCAATCTCTTTGTTGCTTTGGGAGAAAATATGAAAGTGAGAGTCAGGAGAGAGAGGTTTTTTCTGCAAAGAGTAGAAGCTTTGTTTTTTTTTTTTTTTTTTTGCATTAAGGAGTAGTTGTGATTCAGTTAACCAGGCTTCAGTTGAGGTGAAGGTATCTTGGGTTATTTGTTGGCGGTATTGTATGTTTTTTGAGCAGGAGGTGATGGTAGTATCATCTGCATATTGGATAACAGAGCTAAGAGGAGAAGCAGTGTGAAGGTTGTTGGTAAATATGTTAAAGAGTAAAGGTCCAAGTATGGACCCTTGTGGTACTCCAGTTTGGTTGGTTTGGTATTCTGATGGGGTATTTTGCCATTTTACACATTGTTGCCTGTTAGTGATGTAGCTATTAAACCATTGCTGGGTGGGTGGGGTGCAGCCAATATTAAAAAGGTGTTGTAGAAGCTTTTAGTGTGATACTGTATCAAAAGCCTTTGACAGGTCTAGTAGTAGTAGTACAGAAGGAATATTACCTGAATCAATGGACCTCTGTACAGTAGCCATGAAGGAGTTTAAGTGCAATGTTTGTGATGTGTGAGGGGTGAAGTTGGGTGGGGGTGAGTAGGGTGTTGTGTGTGAGATGGTGAATAATTGCTTAAGGATGCACTTTTCTAGGAGTTTGGATAGTGGGGACAGGATAGAGACTGGACAATAGTTAGAGGGTTCCTTGGTGCTACTTCCTTTGTGACTTGGGGTGATGATGGATTTTTTTCCAGATTTTGGGAACATAGGATTCTGTAACTCAGCAGTTGATCAGAATGCTAACAGGATATGCTATGGCCTCAGCAGCAAGTTTTAAGCATTCTAGTGAGAGGTCGTTAGAGGAGAAAGAGCATGGTTTTAATTTTCTGAGGAGTCTCTGAATTTCTGTGGTTGGTATTGGCTGTAGTGAGAAGAAACTAGATGGCATGATATTGCCTTGGTGAAGGGGAGATGAATTGTTTGTGAGGGAAGGAGAGGATCCTTCTAAGTGAGGACTGCTTTTGTGGGGCAGAGGAGGAGGGGAAAGGAATTTGATAAGGTGAGGGTAGAGGGAGAAGAGTCTGTTATTAATTTGTGTATGCTATTTATAAAATGTGAGTTGAGCATAGTGGCTATTTGTGATGGTGTTTTTTCTGGGCCTGGTAATGGGTTGTGTTTGGTGCCAGGGGAAAAAAGATTAGTGATGCTTTTCCAGAATTGTTTTGGGTTGTTTCTATGTATACTCAGTTGGTTAGAGAAATAATTTTTGTTGTCAGTACATACTAGCTTGTTAGCTTTGTTTCATAGCTGTTTGTATCTAAGTAGGTTACATTTATTTTTGTTTTTATGCCATTCTTTCCAGGCCTTGTCCCTATTTTGTAGGAGTTATTTAGTGGCCTTTGTTAGCCAGGGAGTGTGGTTTGCTTTTACTCTTTTAGTACAAGGAGGGGCTAGATTGTTGAGTGTGTCTAGGAATATCTTATTAAAATAGGATAAGGCATCATCCAATGGGGAGAGTTTTTAGTGGGTCCCAATCTGAGAATTTCTGAATGTTGACAAATTCTTGTTGATCAAAATGTTTTAGGTTTCTAGTGGTTTTATAGTTATGAGATATGGATATATGTGGAGTGGCTCTATAAGTGAAAACAGGTAAGTGGTCACTTAGTATATTGGGTAGGGTCTTTGGATTTGAGTATTTAAGTGGATCCGAAACTAAGATCCAGTCATGGGTGGCTCCTGGTGTATTGCTGTTGAGCATTCTGGTAGGGTTGTGACAAGTTGGATGAACTTGTAGAGGTTTATGCTATTTTTTGAGGAGTCACTTATTATGTCTTGCCAATTGATGTTTACATCTGCCATAATAATAGTTTCTTTGCAGATATTTTCTGACATCTAGGTGAAGATGTCCTCAAGGGTTTGGATATTTTATCCTGGTAGAATATACAGACTACCTATACATAGCTGTTTAGATTTGTTAATTTGTAGGGCTCCTATTATGATTTCAGCATTTGAAAATGATGGGAGTGTTTTCTGGAAGGGTAGTATTGTGAGACAGTCACCACAGATTAGGGATACCGTACCTCCTTTTTGTTCATTCTGTCTTTCCATAATATGCTATAACCTGGGGTGTTTTATCAATATCTTGGATTTGGGGTTTTAGCCAAATTTTGGTGACTGCTAGGATGTCAGGGATGTTTTGTGTTGCCAAGCATGGCAGTCTGTAATTTTGTTACAGACACTAAGAATGCTTAAGGTTGCTAAGAGTAGATCTTTAGAAAATGGAGTTTGATTGAGTGTAGTTAGGTGTGAGGGTCCTGGGTTGGGGTAGATGTCACCACATAGAGATATTCTGTTTTGGTTGTTAAGGGAGTGTTTCGGATGAATGTTTTTTTTTTTTTTTTTTTTATAGGTTGCTGGGTAGTGGTAGATGTTTTTATTTATGGTGGTATAGGGCAATAGTTTTCGTTTTGATAAATGAATGAAATGGTATTCAAGTAGGCTGGATGATATATTATGTAAGCTGTTTAATGGTTTGTCACTGCATAGGGGAAAAGTTATAGAAGCACTAGCTGTGGGATGAAGTGCAGATTTGGGGGAGGTAATAAGACTTAGTAGGGTAAGGGCAACAGTTACAAACAAATTGGGGAGAGTGGAGGATGCAGTGGGTGCCATACTTGTAAAATGGATTTAAGAAGGTTTTGGAGTGTGGAAGGTACTGTTATGGGTGGAGATTGGGGAGGAGATGGGAGGAGGCTATTGAGGAGGCAAAGTGCACAGTCAGAAGTGGATTGTGCGAGTGGGTGAAAGTTGATTGTAAGGGGTAGAGTTACTGCTAAGTAAAAATCTGGGGGTTGCAGGGTTGGGTGAGAAAGGGGGTAGGTTAGGGAAGTGAAGTGAGCTTGAAGAGCAAACAGAGTGTGTACAACAGCTGCTAAGAAAAAAATTATCATTGAGACTTAGAACTGAAACTGTGGAACGGTAAGTAAGTGCAAGCTATGACTGCTAGTTTTGGGGGGTGCTTTTGTTCTTACAGAAGTAGAAGTAGTATAAGCTGTTGTAATAAAGAATTATGTATTAAACCATGATTGGTCAGCTCAACCATCGTGCCCATTGTAAATGCGAGCATATACCAATGAAAAAAGGTGCAGTCATCCAGACTTTTTTCCATTAATATATGCAATAAAAAATTACTTTTCATTTTTTTTTTTAAATAAACTCACAAAACTGGAGAACCAAATGAATGAGAAAGATGGCACAGAGAAAGTACAAGGATAATCAGGTACATTATGCAAAATTAAGAAACGTACCTGATTATCCGTTTAATTTTCTCTGTCCCATCTCTCCTGTATGTTAAAAGCCTCCTAGTTTCTTTTTTTTTTTTTTTTAATAAAAGAAAAAAAAAAACAACAAAGAAATTCCTTTCTCTGCTGCTTCCATTACACAGCACTGGTGTACTGCGAAAGAGTGGGAATGCAAGTCCCATATGCATGCACAGTACTTCAGCAATGCCACAGGATACCAAGGAAAAAGCAGAAGAACACCACAGCGCCGTTATACAAAGATATTATTTAAGAAAAGTAAATAATTGTTTTCTTAAATAATGTCATTGTGTAATAGCAATAACCAACTCAGTGGTGTACTAGATTGAAAATGTATTCATGGTTGTCTTTATTTAATCACGAGGGTGAACCTTCGTGATTAAACCACACCAACCATAGGTAAATCTTCAGTATTCTACACCCACATCGTTGGTTATTGCTATATTATTTTCATTAAGTTCCTTAAAACAGTATTGATGAGTTTTTTTTTTATATTTCATAACTCTTTAACAACTATGGGTTGTGGAATGTCACACCTCTAACAGCCTAAACACAACTTGCATTCCAGAGAATTTTCTGAAAAATAACTATAAAAAGCATAAGATAAAAATTGTAATTAATTTGTGAATAATAAAAGCTATTAAAACTGTACAAATCGCAATATTATCATTAAGAAGTATTCTTTACTGTGATAACAGCCAGTGCATTCATAGTCTTTTCCATAAATACTGTAATATAGTATAATGCACACAAACTCCAAATTATATTTTTCTAAACTTTCATCAATTTTAATCTCTTGAAAACTGTACAATCTAGGCATGTTCTGTAACATCATTTTTGTTAAAGACATAAGCTTTCACATGACAACAATAAATTCCTGTATAAGTGCATACTTACTGAGATATTTATAGAATATGAAAAAATATATTTAATTGCATAATTAACAAAATAAACAATATTGGGTATCTCTCAAGATGTGCAACTTACCATGCAAATATCAAAGAAAGTTTTTTTTCAACAACACACAAGTTTCACCAAATGTCATGCAACAGTTTGTAAGTCACTTGTTTTTGAAGTATTAAGTACTTGTGGAAATATTGCCTATTTTCATAATTACCAATAAACGACTAACAATATTTCCAGTATAGTATAAGTCAGCACTGATAATGAATTGTCCTGTCTCCCACACTGGTGTTTCATACCATATATCTCAATAACAAGTAAGGTTATCAGTTGTAAAAAATTGGAATAAACATGAAAATATGAATAATTAGTGTCAAATGAAAGATTCACTTCTCCACTGTAAGACATCCTAACACTAACAATTTTGATGTCACTTTGTTAATTACCCTTGCCCTTTCTAATACTGCCTATTATTGTCTGGTATATCACTTCATTAAAGACGACAGACCTAATAAAGTTCTGGATGTCATAAGGAGGTACGTTATTTAAACAGAAGTAAACAAAAAGGTGGTATAGGCTTTAGCCAAGAAGAGAGCTCGTTTGTAAACTTCCAGTAATTTTCATGATGGCCGGTCTTGTGAAAACAAGGAGAGGCTTCTTAAAGCTTCATGCCAATGCTTAGTCAACCTCTGGTGCAACCTCCTTTAAATGCATTCTTAAGACTGAATGTGCCTCCTGCATCCATCTTTTTTTTATAAGTTTGCACTCTTGTGAAAAACTAAAATAGCTTGTATTACTTTATTCTCTTTTTTTCTAGCTGGATAACTAGTAATGTCATGTAGTGTTCTGTGAAACGAGACCATCAGTTCTTAATATAATTTTGGTAACCATCTTGGGGTTTTATACACATCTAGAAAAAAAGAAAGGCCAAACTTACCCCACACTCACAGCTTCCACTTTCTTGTAAGTGTTAGTACTGCTACTCAGACACACACAGATAATAATTTTGGTTTATTTTGAAAAGTTATTAAGATCTTGATTAAGTCCTTGGAAATTAATTTAGCATGCAATACAGATTTAAATAATATATTACTTTGTAAAGGTAATGTGAAAAAAAGCATTATATTTTATTGTGGAAATAACAGATTTTCCTGTGCCGGTATCTAATTCCATTTCAGCCTCAATTCTGCCACTGCAGTCAGAAGAGTGGTACAGAGGGGTGAATCTCTGACTGCAACCCAGATGAATGGGGTTCAGTTACAATCATGGCAGATGGAGGAGCTGATATAGAGGTAGAGAAAGGAATACCTTTCAGAAGGTAGGGTGTGGGGACTGCTGCACAGTGCATCTAAAGCCCATGGGCTCTGGTGAACATCAACGGCATCAACAGTAGAGGAAAATGAAATGCATGTTGGGTGGGCATGAGGGGTACAGCGCAACATGGGGTGTTGATTCCTTTTCAATGCCATTGCACACCCTCTAACATTATGTTACCCTATACATCAGGAGTAGTTAGTCTGCATAACCAAAAATTCCCTCTCATGAGTAGAATACATGACACTGCCAGTGGTCTCACACCTCTTTGTCTCACATGCTGCAAGTATATATATATATATATATATATATATATATATATATATATATATATATAGTCAAAGTGCTCCTAGTGTATCAAATAGGAACAAAAAGTTTAGCTACAAAACTTTAATATTTACACTTGCTTGAAAGAATGCACCAGTATTTATAATTCACCTACTTTCCTTTTTATCATTTGTGAAAGATATATGTTTGATGTTATGGAGCATGGAATCTCTTTTTATACATATAAAAGTAAAACAGAATGTTGGGAGAAAGTAGATATATTTGATAAATGTGCTCCTTGTCTTTTGCTACATGTTATGTCACTCATTCAGACAGCAAGATCTAAAGGTTTTGCCAGTTCAGAATGACTCACACATCAATGTAATACCCCACTGGGTGTCACAAGTGGTCAGTAGCCTAAATGACCCACAGGAATTATCAACAGCAAATCATCCTGCCTCCATATTCAAGATGTGATTATGCCATCCCCCAAGAATAATCTGTAGTGAAGTGTGTTCTGTTAAGATCATATTGGCACTTCACACATCTATCACAATCCTTATTCCCTGCCAAATGATGAGTGGGCATTTCAACTGGTATTATTGGACTGTATTTCTTCTTAAAGTAACTAAAATAATGGGCTAACTTCTTAGCCCATGTGTAAATTAATTTACATTTTCTTGCTAGAAGGGATTTCAGAAGAATGCTGCATAACAAACTGTTACAGAGTCTGTCAATTACTTCTTTAATCATGATGGTGTTCATTCCAAAGTAGTAATGAATCTAATGGAATCACGTATATTCTGATGATTTTGATAAACAATGAGATATGACTATCTTGTGCTTCTAATCTTTCCCCATGCTACTAAAACTAATCTACATTTGTTTTTTTCTGCACTGTTAATAATATTTGCTCATTGTTTCATTTGTCTTATGGACTCTATATGGTATGTGACTACTCAGTCTTTGTGAATTAGTTCTGTTTTAATTTTTTTTTTTGTCAGTCGCTTCACCTGGGGTTGTCTGCAAGGAGTCTATTGTGATCAGCACACTACCCTGGTAAAAAAAAAACTAATAAAAATAAAAAATAAGTCAGAATAGTCATGAATGATATAACTGTTATGCCTTTCTGTAGAATTTGAGATATGCAGCTGTGCAATTATGCCTTAATATTTGCAAAATATTGTCTTTGTGACCACATTGTGAATTTGTTTTACCGTTTCTAGCTTCCCAGAAACTAAATTATTAACCAAATTAGCTTTCTTAAGTGCTATTATGTAAAACAGGAGCTTGTGCTTTTCATTTTATACTCTTATATCAGTAGCTGTTGATCTAGTGGGTTTAATGGGAACCCAGAATATATAAACAATATGCAAACTTCTTTGTTTTCTTTGTGTTTTATCTCAGTGCTTCAGAAATACCTTCAGACAAAATATTACACTCTGCATCTGTATCTAGTTTAAATGTAACATTTTAATTACTGATTCACAGCCTTTTTCACTAACATTCTGATTTGCTTTCTCATCTTATCACTGCTTCTGATACATTTCTAGACTTCAATGTATAGTGACAACAAATAGACTTTTTTCATATTTCTGTTCAAAGACATAAACGTGTTTGAACACACTTGGCTTCATTTTGTACATGTTTTGCAAACCAGTTTTTTTCTTTCTTTCACAGCTTCTATAAAGATGACTAAATGCAGGATACTTCATCCTCCTGTGCTTATAGCACATTTAATACCTGAGTCTGGAATTTCAACTGTACCTTGCTTCCTGTGTGCTTTAATGTCCTTTTTGTTGTAACCACCAATGTTACAAAGCATTTTAACTTTCCCAGTTTTTCCCTTTTTTGTTCCACTTCCTTTTATCCTATGAACTTCTATCTACTCAGTTAATTCACTTATCTGTGCACTTATGATGTCACATGATCTGCATATACACACAGCTTTTGGAAAAGGTCAGGTCAGTTTCTGTTAATAGCTTTCAAAATATATACAAGCAAGTCTTTGATACTTTTAAATGAACTAAGACCAAAATGTTATCACCATGAAGCTGTTATCATAAATACCCATTTAATAGTAGTTATAGGAAGTAAGCTAGAACACATTCCAAACAACAAACAGGAAAATATGAATGCAAAGCAATATATAATTAAACACAGACTGTTTTCACTGGCTTTTATAATACTTCCGATGGTTTGTCACCTATTAATATACGTAGGTGACAGTAGTTCATTTTTATAGGGAAGAGTTCAAAGTCCTTCTCACGTACGCATTGCTAAATAAATGGAATCCATCATTTTTTCATGTGTCATCTCTTTTTACTTCTCCTTGCCACATGTCTCTGTTCTAGGCCAATATTTCATGGATTTCTTACCCAGCATGTTCGAATAAAGTCTTTGCTTATATCAGCTTAAGCTGTTTACAGCATATAGTGTGCTAAGTTACATATTCAAAGTTGCCTAGTATTAGCAGTAATAGACTTTATCCTAACTGCAGCACATTCCTTTAGTTTAGTATCCCCAGACTGCTGTACAAGTAGAAAAATGTGATCTCTTTTCCAGTGAGCAACACTGTTTCAGAAAGGCCTATAACACATTTATCCACATCTACTTAGTAAATGAAAATATTTACAACATAAAGAAGAGTCTTCTGACTAAGGCTACCTTCACAGATCTAAAAAGAACATTTAAATCTAGAAACCATTCTGTGCTTCTCACAAAACTTGAAACTAGTACATTTTTTGAAGGACTAGTGAGATGGTTTAATGACAACCTATATGACATAAATTTTCAGGTTGCATTTTTGAACCCCTGTACCTCTGACAAGGGTACCCTCCCAGCAATGTGCTATACATAAAAAGTGGGAATAATAGCATTAATATAGTGATGCTTTCTGTAATGTCTTTAAGTGTCAATGGTCTCAAATATAAATACAAAAATAAAGAATAGTGAACTATATTAAAATGCAGAGTGCAAATAGTTATGTTATAGGAGACACACTTGGAAAGAAGTGAACATGTGAATTTGATCAAAAAATGTTTTCAGAATGGTTATTCAGAGGAATACCTGGGACAAAGGAAAAGAGGATGGAGTGGGATAAAATGAAGGTGGAGTTTAAAAATAGGGTGGAAATAAAAGAAAAGGAGCTATGATTAAGAAGAAACAAGAATTATTTAGAGTGACTGATAAATGTTAAAGTATTTCTGAAAATAGGAATCTCATAGAACAATAAGAGGAGCAACTGCAGAATGCTAAACAGAAAATAAGGGATTACCTCGATAATATACATGAGTTTTCAAAGATTGCTGTTAATCAACTATTTTTTTTTTTTTTGGATAATAACACTAGAGCACAAAAACGTTTAACACAATGACCAAGGCAACAGAAAGTAGAAAGGGCTTTCAACAAGCTTAGGGAGCCTATAAGGAAAGTAACAAGAGATCCAGTACAGTTATTAGAAATATTTCAGAAATTCTATGAAAGTCTGTGTAAAGCAGAGAAATATGGAAATCAAGAAGATATGGAAATCAAGAAGATAGAGAAATGGAAATGTTTATGGAAGAATTAAATATGCCAAGGTTAGAGGTAGATGAGATAAATTACCAATGGTTAGGATAGGAGGAGATGACATAAAAATTGTGATGCATAACTAATCTACAGCAATGTCCCCAGGAATGCTGTGGAAGTTTGGAAACTAGGAGGGACAACTTATAAAGATCTGGAAGGTTTTGTTTAACAATATTTTAAGAGGAGGAGAAGTAGCAACATCCTAGAAGAAATCAGTGGTAACTGTAATACCTAAAGAGGGTAAAGATCCATCAGATCCAGCTTCATACAGACACATTTCAATACTAAACTATGATTATAAAGTGGTCATGGCTAAAAGAATGGCAAAAGTAATGCCAAAATTGACAGAAATGGATCAATGTGGTTTTGTGGAGGGGAGCCAAACAATTGACAACATTAACAGAACATTGATGATGCAGAGGGAAGCAGAATGTATGAAAATACCATTGTTGTTGGTGGGTCTTGATACAGAGAAAGCATTTGACAGAGTAAACTGGGACTTTATAAGCAATGCAATGGAAGCATTTGCAATTCCTGAAAAAAATATAAGGTTGATTAGGACGATATATGAGGGATTGCAGGCTGTTGGGTCCTCTCTCATAATTTCTGCTTGAGCAAAGGAACTAGGCAGGGGTGTTATCTTTCCCCTTTGTTACTTGAATTATATTTAGAACCATTGACAAAGAAAATAAGGAACTCAGAAATTCAAGGATATAATTGGTATGGTAGTCAAGAAAAGCTGCATCTATTTGCAGAATATATAATTTTATACATGGCAAAACTAGAAAGAGACATTATAGTATTGTGGAACATTTTGAGACAGTTTCAAATCTTTTCAAGATACAAAATTAATGAAGTTAAAACAAAGACAATTGTGGTAAATTATGTACCCATATAAGAATTGGTTCAGCAATTTTCATATTTATGGGGACATGATAAAGTGAAGTATTTAGGAGTATGGATTAAAATGGTTCTGGTGTGGCAGCTAAGGATATGTGGGAAGAGTCTAAACAAATGATAATACAAAAACCTGAGAAAATGGAAGCTTTGTTATATGGATTTGGATAGTAAGATACAACCAATTAAAATGTTTTTAGTCCCACTAGTCTTATACACAGGTCAGGCATATTTTTATCAATCAGAGGAGAAGTAGTGGATAGCAATTAAGGAAGAGCTGAAGGACTTTCTCTGGGAGGGGAAGAGATAGCAAGTGTCAAGTGGGATAAGCTGATTTTTCCAGTAGAACAGGGCAGATTGGGATTACCTGAATTGAGGAGTTATTTCAGAGCTATATAGTTAAGTCTACTATACATAGCACAAGCAGAAAACTATAATTCAAAATGGAAAGGGATGATGATGATGATGATGATAATGATGATGATATGACAGGTGGGAAGCTCAAGAAACAATGAGAGACTGGAATTTTGGATGTAGGCCTTTAAAGAGAATAACAATAATCATACAAAATATTATATCTATAAAGTAGTGAATCAAGAAAGTGCTCCGTCAACTGGATACAAAATAAACAAATTGTGTCATAACGCTGAGTCCTGATGAAGCCCACATCCTTGTGGGTGAAAGCGCTTAACAAGAAGTATTAAAAGAAGATTTTTTAAGCCAACTTGGTTGTTGGAGTGCATCTTTTCAGCCAACTTTATTGTTGGTTTGGTTTCTGTAGGTGGTTTTTCATCTGAGGGATCCGCGGACTCAGCATTCTTACACAATTTGTTTATTTTGTATCTATAAAGTAGCAGAAAGTATCCTAAGAATTAAGCCAACATGGGAATGGAGAAAGGAGATTCTGCCGATAGGAATGACTGTAATTAGGGATATAGACAATAGGCAAGAGGTGACTGGAATTTATTGGAGAACGGTTGGAAAGTAACCAAGTATTGGGAGCAAATAACCAGAGAGGGAAAGATGATAGAATGGGAAGATGCCAATAATTTATTTAGACTGCAGGTTAGAGATTGCCTTCCCTATCAAGGATTGATATTAGAGTATAGGCAAAGAGAAAGAAATAGGGGGTCCTAAACAAAAGCTCAGAACTGGTAGAGTTTTTAATAGAATGTAGAAGAGAAGCTGCCATTAAAAAAGGAATAATTATTAGAGCATATAAAATATTGTATGATAACTACAAGAATCAATCAGAGGAGGTTAGAAAGGATTGGGAAGAGATATTGGATAAACAGTTCACAAAGTAACATTGGGAGAATATGTATGTCTCCCAAACATGCAATAAAATCTAAAAGATTTAGGATTTTTGTTTGGAAATGTTTACACAATAACTGGAATTGTGATCTTTAGAAAAGGGTAAGAGCAAACTACACAGGAAAAATGGGAATTGTGGGAACAATACATACAAGGGAGGAATGAGGTTTAAAAGAAGGCAGCACTTAAATTAAATGAAGTATTTATACCCTAAGTAGACTCCAGAGGATTTTTCCTCAAGTAGACAGCAAAAGTTGGAGGTGTGACAGGGAAGAAAGAGGTAATTGGGAACATATTTTCTGGGAGTGTGGTGAGTTGGGGAACTTTACGTATTCCCTTCGGGATGCATTGTCAGAGATGCTGGGTGGGCAGACTAGTGTGAATAGGGAGATAATTTTTCTGAGCTACGATAAAGAATTGGAATTGCCTAGACATGGTAAGGCCTTGCTGTGTATAATTATGGTGGCTGCCAAAAAGCAATTACTAGAAAATGGAAATCAGAATCTAAACCAAGTATACTAGAAATAGTGAATGTAGTAACAGAGGTAAAAACAACTGGAATTGAGATCTTTAGAAAAGGGTAGGAGCAAACTACACAGAAAAAATGGGAATTGTGGGAACAATACATACAGGGGAGGAATGAGGTTTAAAAGAAGGCAGGACTTAAATGAGCTATGTAATGTTTGGCTGGAAATGATTGGGTAGATTATAAGTGATGTATAATGTTTGCAGCTGGGAGTGTCAGTATAGTTTGTGATGTAAAATGTTTGCAATTAGGATTGTGTCGGTGTGGTTTCTTTTATTTATATATGACTATGTTGTAAGTGATTGTTTAATAAAGATGTTTCTTGTTTAAAAAGAGGTCAGGAATTGAATAATTTATGTAATGTTGCTTAGGTTATATGATATATATATATATATATATATATATATATATATATATAGCAATATATGTGAAGTATAATGTTTGTAAAAGTGGACTTGTTAATACAGTTTGATTACTTTTATATAAATGTAAAATTGCCTATGTCACAAGTGATAATTCAATAAAGGTGTTGACAAAAAAAACAAAAAAAAAAACATGAGACAACTTACTAATCCCCTTATATTTTCAGCCTTATAGCACTAGTTTCTTAAGGTAGTGTAAGAACTGTCACATGCTCACTAAAAATGAACTCCTTCTCAACCCAATGGACTCTAACTGTAAGAGGTGCAAATACTTTAAGCTGCAGGCATATCTCTCACAACCAGTTGCAAATAGCGAGTAAAACAGTCTTACATCCATCCACAACAATACAACATCCCCAGACTGTCAACACAAAACTGTCATTTGCTAATGCCATTAAAAAAAATCTCTACCCAAGCCTCCTAAAATTCCCAGGTCTAGGCTTTAGCCAAAACCCCCAAACCTATCTCTTGCACTCAGCCCCTAAAACAGATCAAAGCAGCATACAGAAAACTTTAACACAATTGTAGAATGGGGTTGCTCATCTGGAAGGCAGAAGCCCTAAAGGCACAAAGGAAAAGACAACATAATTGGCAATACCCTGGTCATAGGTGACTTAATAGCCAGATGCACAGATACACCACTTACCAGTCTGAGCAAATACAGGGCGACAGCTAGCTGCCAGGTTCCGTAATGTCACTAAAGCTTTCAAGTCCCTTTACCTTAAATAATCATATGACCTCATCATTATGCACATGGGAGTGAATGACATAAGACACATTCCATTGGATCACATTAAGAGGCACGTGATGTTGCTGTCTAAATATTCATCAGAACTTGCTATGAAATTAGAGCTGAGCAGTATCCCATCATTGCCAAGAATGATGTCACAATACAATTGAAACATAACTGACTTTAACCATTGGCTTAGCTACTGGTGTCTTTCGGTGGGGGGTGATCTAACATATTATCAGCTTGGGGGGAGATAACTGACATCCCCATCCTCTGTCCAAGCTGGCTGATTCTAGCATTGACCTCCTCATTCAGACTTCCCTTCTCCTCATCCACCCCTCCCACATACTTGGAGCTATTGGCTTGTTGCACTATTCCCCTGTCTATGCCAGTGTTCAGCTTCTTGAACAAGAACACTCATCCATCTACCTGATTAACTGAATAAACCACTGGAAACTTCAACAAGGTGTCTATTCCTCCCTCAGGGAGGGTATCAGAGAGGGAGAGTCTCCTAGATCTGCCATCTAAAGTGATTTTATCTGGACTAATCATTTATACTCTGTTTCTTGTTAGTTCTGTCAACCTTTGGGTCACAGGTGGGATACCAGACTTCACTCGAGCCCTCTGGATTGCCTCTGTTTAATGTTCAGCTTCTTCTGATTTCCCACATTTGCTGCCAAGACAACTGTCTTTCATCACATGTGCCTTCAGTTTTGCATTCCATTCCTTTATCATTTGCTGAAGATCTTGTTCAGAGTCTGCTTGTAATGCTACATCATCTGCATATAGCAGCTTTGTTGATCTGTCCCCTCCAACTTGTTTGCTGTTGTGTGTGCCCAGTATAAATAGCGGTGAGCTTAGAGTTGAACCCTGATGCACACCCACTCCCACTGGGAACGTCTCTGTGAGTATGAACACTGCTTGTACTTGCATCACTAGATCTTTGTACATAGCCTGTAGAAATTCTACCAATGTTTCTGGGACTTCAAACCATCACAGGACTGCAATAATCAGCTTTCTTGTGACCTTGTTGTATCATTTTCCCAAGTCTAGATATGCCCCGGTTGGACTCTTTCCTTTTCTCTCACTTCTTATCTACTTATCTTCCTCCCTGCAAACATAGACAGGGTTGTACTTTATCCTAATCTGAATCCAAACTGCTCATCTCCCATCTTACTTTCTACTACTCGGTGTATTCATTAATCAGTCACCCTCTCCAGCACATAAGTGTGACAGGAGTTCACACTTATACCGCTGTACTTCTCACAGCTGTGAATGTTTGTTGTTGTACACTGGCACTAGGTTGCTTTCTGTTCAGTCATCAGAAAAATGTGTTTCTTTACATACTGCTATGAGTATCCTCAAGAGCTATTTCTCTCCTAACTCAGTCAAAATCATGATTATATCTGCCATGACCTCATCTGAGCCTGTTACTTTCCTTGACTTACTTTTCCTTAGTGCTGTTCTTAGTTCTTTTAATACGGGCTATTCTTCCTCTTTCATTGCAGGTTGTATTTTGAAGCAGTACAGCTTGTGTGTTTCTTTTTTATTCAGAAGCTGCAGGAGGTACTGCTTCCATCTGTCTTTAATGTCCTGTGGACTACTAAGCAGGTTGTTGATGGTATCCCTTATGAATGTTGTCCAATGACTAGCTTCTTTGCCTTTTTGTCTTTGCCTTGCAGCCTTATAGAGTTTCTTTGTGCCATTTGGTGAGTCATGTTCTGGGGACTAGTAGATGGCCTCTGATGCCTTGTTCTTTGCTGTTGTGATTGCCTTCTTAGCTTCTTTGTTAGCCAGCTAGTATTCCTCCTTAGCCTGGTCCATCTACTCTATCTTCTACTTTTCCTGCACTCCTTCCTTTCTTTTGCTAACTTCCTTGACTTCTGGCTCTGCCTCATATCTGTTCTACTGTCTTCACAGATGAGGTGCTGACACTCTTCTTCAGCTCTACCTATTTCTTCTTATTTTCTTGAACTCTTTTGCTTTTGCTCCAGCCACCTTCCATGTTTGCTTCAGTTCTCTGTTGAAATTAGGGCCTTCTCTGACCATTTGTTATAGCTGACTGTGTCCACCACTGTTTACATTGTGGGCCAACTGTTTCACTTGGGATGACTATGTAATTTCTGATTGTAGCCCAATGCCCTTTTCTTAGTAGGTGGAAGTCTATATGAGATGCATGTTGACCACTCTTTGAATCATGTGACTGTTTCTCTTGCTTTACTGTGTGTTAGCTGTCATAGAGTCATTTGTCATACTGAATCCTAGAATGACCTCTCCTACTTTATTCCTGATGCCCAACCCATGTGGACCCAGGTAATCCTCATCTCCTGTTCCATCTGTTCCAACATGAGCATTCAGGTCTCTCATCATCACCATTAGGTGACTTCAACTAACCCATGAACTGGGAGACATACACCACAGAGCTCACAAATGCTTGGCATTCACATCTATATCACTTCATGGAATATGTGAATATCGAACGCTCATATGAGCGAATATTTATGTACTCAAAAACTGTATTGTAGGGGGCTGTGCCCCCCACACCCCCACTAAATATATATTCCTACTCAGAGATCGCACTACAGTGAGGAAAGGGCAGAAATCCCTATCTTCACTGTACCGCAAAAAAAATTCATAAACTTCTAGTATGTGAATATTCACTCATGTGAGCATTCGATATTCACGTATTTGATGAAGTGATATAGACCCTGGCATTCATGCCCCTAATTCCTGAGTATTTGGCTTGCATCTACTGCTATCCTAGAACAGATAAGTACTTTAAATTGGATTTGTGCACTTTATTTATAATTTATTTAAGAGTAGTGCTGATGCATTTTTGAATTATTTATTAAATTGTCTGCATTTTATCCTTGATTTTCACTGACCTTGCTGCTGGTTTCTCTTCATTATAGTCACTTAGATGTGTGTGTTTCATAGCTAGTTTCTTTGCTGTCCTGTTAGTATTCACGTCAGGTTAATTCTACTGTGTCTTTACATTAAGAAAACTTGGGACTGCATTTTAGTGGCAGTAGAAGGTAGCCTGGTCTGAGATGGGAATAATTCAGGAAGGCTTTACAAGAGATTTTTTCATCAGCTTGTGGGATATTTAGTATGTTAAACAGTTTTTCCTGCATATTTGTACAATGTCACTCATTGTGCATGGTTTTAGCAGTGCCCTGTATAGATGCGGGCACTTAGAACTGACATTTTTCCTATAAAACTACCTTTGAAAATTCTTCAGTACTCAGTTACACAAAGCACAACTTTTGTATTAGATACACCCAGTTGTATTCTGTGTTCTTACAGCAACCTTTTAATCTTGTAAATAGGACCTGTAACCATGGATATGAACTTTCCTGTTTAGTGGATATGGGCATTCTGAGGCAATGTACCAATTGTCTCATGTTTAATGACAGTCAACTAATTCTTAATCAAACTGATAAGGTATGTGAGAGATGTATTTAAACAATATCACTTGAGGCAAAACTCTCACATACAAGTACACATAATTCCAATCAAGTTGTCAGTAAAGCACAGACTACACTCATCACATACAGTATGGACCAGACACATTGACCCACATTTGCTGAGGTTCTTAAATGTAATCTTCCTAAACCCAAAAGACTTCCTAGATATTTCGCCTACAAGTATTTTCAGCAACCCCAAAAGCACTGTACCAAAACAATACCTACCACAACACATACAGCCACAACTCTCACAGTCTCAACTTCCAAGACTATAGGAAAAGTCACCACACAACCCAATATTTTGGTCATATGACACTCCATTGTGAGATACACAGATGTCCCACTCACTAGCCTGAGTAAGTAGAAAGTCATGGTCAGTTGCCTGTCAGGGGCCAGAATCTGCCAGATCATTCATGCATTCAGGTCACTAAACCACAAGTACCAGTGTGACTCAGTCATAGTCCATGTGGGTGTAAATGACACAAGACTTACCTTCCTGGACTATATGAAGACTAGGCTGGTATGAGTCTAGCTTTGAGCAGCATTTTACCTTATCCAAGGATGATGCCACCATGCAAACAGAAGATGATTAACTTTAATAATTGGCTTAGTTTTTGTTGTCATTCTAAAGGAATACAATATTTGTCAGCATGGGATGATATGGTCACCAGACCATACTGCTTCGCCAGGGATAGTTTACACCTGTCTACTCTAGGCTTTCAAATATTGGCTAAAACATCATCCTCTTGACATAGTGCTTTTTTTAGGCAATGCCAGCCTGTAAAACATTCTGATGTAACAAAACTAACCCAAGAGAATCTAAAAGTGTTATTGCTCAATGCCAGGAGCCTAAATTATAAATTCCACACCCCCCAAGCTCTCCTCACCCTGGAGAATGCAGACATTTGTACAGTTATTGAGCGTGCCTCTCAACTGTCATGATTTTTACAGAAGTTCTAGATTTTTGTCTCATATTTTTACTCAGTTCTTCATAGAATTTGTGTTTTTCCAGCAAACACTTGAGAATTGAAGTCACTACATAATGACATACATTTGAGTTTCAGACTTCATATCCTTCTGTAGATGCACCCTAACACAACTCCTGTTATTCTAATGACTCTCTAAGTCTATAAGAACAAAATTTAAAATCTGTCCCTATTTTTTGGCCTTTGTATCCCTATTATTTTAGGCTCTGTCTAGATTTCTTGTATTAAGAGATTGATAGGTATGTTACCAAGACATGTTTTAAAGCCATGAAAAGTATTCTGACAGTGTAGGGCTAAGATATATTCCACACATTTAGCAACTACTGCACAGCAAGGGACTAAAGGTGGAGGTGTCTCAATTTACATCAAAAACTAACTTACCTCAAGGCTGTTTAAACAGCATGATGCTCTTGAGTAGCTCCGCATCCAAATCACCATAAGCAAAGTCCTGTACCATATCCTTGCAAGCTACAGGTCCACTTCTATGAC
Source organism: Protopterus annectens (assembly GCF_019279795.1). NCBI lineage: Eukaryota > Metazoa > Chordata > Ceratodontiformes > Protopteridae > Protopterus > Protopterus annectens. The sequence goes on from NC_056728.1 coordinate 1,273,181,872, forward strand.
TCAGAAAACCTACAACACTTACTTAAATGTACATGAGACACTCACCATTCAACCTAATGCTATATCCATGGGTGACTTTAACCACCCCACTATAAACTGGGGCTTTTAAACAACCCCAGACTTGCAGGCCCAGAGATTTCTGGACTATGTAAATTCAAACACCCTGCACCAGCTAGACCATATGCACACTAAAGATGCAAACATCTTGCAATCTTGCATCTGGTTCTCACTAACATGGGAGAACTCTGCACCTTACCAAGTGTAATGACCTCCCTGATAAAGTAAGACCATAAAAGTGTCTCCCTTGAGATAAAAATAAAACCAAGGGCTCCAGCTAACCCTGGAAGTTTTAGGAACGATTCTAAAGCAAAGTTCCTACTACTAAGTGATAACCTAGTAAAATTTCAAGCCAACCACCCCAAAAACTGAAAGCACTGCTGCCTTGTACAATCAAGTTACTAGCTACACAGAGACAGCTGTACATACAAGGAATAAACACAGAACAAACTCAAAAAACAATCACCCTGGTGCAATTCCAAAATCAATAAGTTGTATAACAAAAGGAAGACAATCATGGCAAAAATGAGGAAGTGCAACACCCAGCAAGAAAAAAAAAATCCTCTTTTCCACACATTTAAACCATCAGCTGCACAGACCGGGACAAAAGGTGGAGGACCGTCAATCTATATTAGCAACAAGCACAACTCAAGCAGGGTTAAACAGGATGATACTCTGGAATTTATCCACATGCAAATCACCATAGACAAAGTCCCATATCATATTATAGCAAACTATAGGTCATCCTCTAAGTCCCTGGAATCCCATAACTCATACTTAGACCTACTGGAGACACTCACCATTAAACCAAATACCCTATTCATGGGAGATCTTAACTACCCCTTTATAGACTAGGAAACATATACTGCCTCATACTTGCATGGACAAAAATTCCTGGACTTTATTAACACAAATATGTTTGGATAGATAGTGTGCACACTCACCAGTGGTTCAAACATACTGGATCTGGTACTCACCAGTATGAGACAGTACTACACCCCTCTCAGTGTCATGTCCTCACTGGTGAGGTGAAACCACAAAGCTGTCTCCAACATAAAAATCAACTTGGCAACTCCGACAAACCTGTAACAGTTTAAAAGCAAACTGCACCCTGTTAAGTGATATTTTGTCAAAATTCAATGTCCCTCCCAACCCTGAGTTCACAGCACCCTGTGTAGAATTGTTTATAGAGACTGTGTACAATTATATAAATGGTTGCATAGATACTGCTGCACCTACTAGAAGTAAGCTCAAAACAAACTCTAAAAACAAATCCCATGGGTGGCATCCCAATCTTAATAGGGTACATAACAAAATGAAAACAGTCATGGCTAATGTCATGACCAGCAACTTCCATAATGATAGGTGCTCTCTAATTAAACTAAACAGGAAATTAAGAGGACTAATTAAGTCCAGCAAGGCCAGATGCAAGGTCAAGATAGCCTCACATGCTAAAGACAACCATAAGTATAATTCTTGGCACTTTAACTTTTCAGAGTTCTGCACTGTCTTAATTTTTGCCTGACTTAATTATTTTATATATTTGCTGACTGAATTATTTTATATATTTGCTGGCATTGTTTTTTGTTTCTGATCTCTTCTGAAACTGGTTTTCTCTCTCCCAACTACCCTATTCCTGTGGTGTTTGTTATAGTTGGTGGCTTTGCAGTTGCCCACCCCTACTGTAAATTTGATCTGGGACACTCTTCCTAGTCTAGTGTTCATTCTACCTAATGCAGAGAGAACAGCTGAGAAGGCCAACGCACTTAGGTTCTTAACCTTGAAATATCTTTTGCTCCTCCTTCCTCCCCTTGCACTCTACCAACAAAAACAAATCTCCTTGTGTTCTGAATGAGTATACTTTTCAACTGATAAGTACATTTTTGGCACTTTTTAACTGTTTAGAGTTGAATAAAACAATTGAATTTAGTTCAGAATACATTTTGAATAAACTGCATTTATTTAAACTGTATTAGCTTTAATACTGCTACACACTCATGTGCTAGCTTGCACTGCACTTGAATTGTTTTTAGTGCTGTTTTAGCTGCTTTCTGAAAAAAAATCTAGGCTTGTTTCCTGACTTTCCTGTAACTAGTCTAGTCCAGATACAGATTTGCTGTGCCCAGGACTGTTGGTAAGCTTCTGAGCACCCCCAAGCCTTTCTGTGTTGAAGGGAAGCCTTCTAGCTTATCAGTGGGAGTAGTAAGCACTAGGTAGCCTATCTACCACAAGAAGAGTGGCTTTTGGCCCAGAAATTGTAGTTTATTGGATGTTTGGGCAGTTTTTCCATATCTTTCAATTTTCTGGTTTAAAAGCCAGCATTTGCGCTTGTTTTCCACCTTTCCTGTAACTAGTCTAGTCCAGATACAGATTTTCTGTATCCAGGACTGTTGGCAAGCTTCTGAGCCCCCCAAGCCTTTCTGTGTCGGAGGGAAGCCAACTAGCTTATCAGTGGGAGTGGTAAGCACTAGGTAGCCTATCTACCACAAGATGAGTGGTTTCTGGCCCAGAAATTGTAGTTTATTGGCTGTTTGGAAAGTTTTTCCATCTCTTTCAATTTTCTTGTTTAAAAGCCCGCATTTGTGCTTGTTACTCACATTTCCTGTAACTAGTCTAGTCCAGGTACAGATTTGCTGTATCCAGGACTGTTTGCAAGCTACTGAGCCCCCCCCCCAAGCCTTTCTGTGTTGGAGAGAAGCCTTCTAGCTTATCAGTGGGAGTGGTAAGCACTAAGTAGCCTATCTATCACAAGAAAAGTGGTTTCTGGCCCAGAAATTGTAGCTTATTGGCCGTTTGGGTGTTTTTTCCATCTCTTTCATCTTTCTGGTTTAAAAGTCCACATGTGCATTTGTTTCCTACCTTTCCTGTAACTAATCTAGTTCAGCTACAGATTTGCTGTATCCAGGACTTTTTGCAGGCTTCTGAGTGGTGCCAAAGTCTGCTCTTCAATTTTTCCCTTAGATTTGCTAGTTCTCTCTTCTCCTGCACTTTTACTAGCTTACTAGTTTAGCACTTTACCAGACTTTTTGTAGCAAATATTGTAGCACACAAAAGTGCTACCAGCACTAAACATTCTACAGGGAAACAGCTCCAGTATTAATTTATGCCCACCCCTCCAGGCATGTCTAAAGGTCAGTTCTCTGTGCCTTCTCCTATTAACCTGGTGGACTTGGGCATCCTGAGGCAATGTAGCAACTGCCTCATGTACACTAACAACCCTCTCCTCTTACCTCCCAACACTCAAACTTGTGAGAGATGCACTTATATATCCATACTGGAAGCCACGCACTCTCCAGCTAAGACTGGAATAGCCGGTCAATAGGAGAGGGTCAACACTTGCACTACACCACAAGGAATACATAGCCCTCCAGAGCACACACCAGCACTGACTTCACATAAAAATACAGACCACACAAACACCTTTGCAGAGGGTCTCAATAAAAATCTACCCAAACAGCAGAGACCTCCAAGGCTGAAATGCACTGGGCCACCACAACACAACACTAATCATGAGACACATAACTCTTCTAAATAGTGTGCCACTCGACCAAAACCCCTAAGGCAAAGCAGCATGCCCAACACACTAGTCATAGGTGACTCGATAGTGAGACACACTGATGTCCCACTCACTAGGTTGAATAAGGAGAAAGTAACAGTCAGCTGTCTGTCAGGCACCAGGATCTGCCACATAACGCACACACTCAGGTCCCTCAACAACAGGTACAAATATGACTCTGTCATTGTACATGTGGAATGACCTGCGATGTACCTCCCTAAACTACATGAAAAGAGATGCGGAGGAGCTCTTGGATTATGTAGCCCAGGCGGGTATGAGTCTATCCCTGAGCAGCATCCTACCAACACCCAGAATGATACCACAGTACAAGCAGAAAATGATTGATTTCAACAACTGGCTTAGTTTCTGGTGTCATTCTATGGGGATCCAGTATCTGTCTGCCTGGGATGACATGATTGACAGACCTCAATGCTTTGCCAGAGATGGCCTGCATCTGTCACCCCTGGGCTTCCGGATACTGGCCAAGGCTCTTGCCACCCCTATAGTGCCTTTTTTAGGCAATGTTCCAAAGACCAAATTACCACTGTAACAGCTACAAATGAATGCAGTCTGAGAGTCATGCTGCTCAAAGCTAGAAGTCTAAATCTCAAAATGCACTCACTCAAAGCACTCCTTAAAACAGAGAACATCGACATTTGTGCTGTAACAGAGACCTGGTTCAAGGCAGCAGAAAGCACCCCTGCACTACCAGGCTATAACTCATTCCACACCTTTCAGCCCCAGTACTTGGACTGAAGCTCCAAAGGCGGTGGTGTTTCTATATTCATAAAGGATGCACACACCTCCAGACTGGTAACCCAACATAACGCATCTGAGATACTTCAGGTGCAGCTAACATTGTGTAAGACAGTGATTCAGGTCATACTCTGCTATAGGTCCACAACCATGTCCCAAGTCTCATACTCCACGCTCCTAAGCACCCTGGAAAATATTAGGGTCCAACCTAACACTGTCATACTGGGTGACTTCAAATACCCCACCATTAACTGGAAAAACTACTCATGTACCAATACACTTGCCTAATGCTTTCTGGAATTCATTCCAATGCTCTGGACCAGCTTATTCTTACTCCCACTAGAGGTAGCAACATCCTTGACCTGGTCATTACTAACATGGGTGACTGTTGCTCTACACCAATAGTCAACTCCTCCCTGGTTAGATCTGACCACACACTAATCACCTTGGAAATCTACATCCCCCCTCAAAGGTAACCACTAAGAAAAACTTCTCCAAAGCTAACTTTGGGCTCCTAAAAACAGAGGTGGCTAACTTCACGGCACCCATGCAAATGGAGAATATTTGCATGACCGCAGAATCATACACCAATGCACTGTATGAACACGTACACAAAAGCATGGATCTCGCCATACCCAATAGAACCAAGACGCTCTCCTCAAAAAAAGGAAGCCAATCTGGTGGTCCCCTGCCATAAACAAACTCTACAACAGAAGGAGGAAACTGATGTGGAATAAGGCAAAGTCCCAAGACTGGAAAAACTCCCTTATCAGCCTCAACAAAAGGTTGAGATCCCTCATCAAATCCTCTAAAGCTAGCTATGAAAACAGAATTGCAGCAGATAGTAAAGACAACCACAAGGCTTTCAATAGTTATGTAAAGAATCTCCACGGCAATACCTGTATTTTCTCTGAGCTACTGCACAATGGTGCCTCCTATATCGAGCCAACAGATATTGCCAATATACTGGCCGACAGATTCAGTGCTAACTTTACCCATCTCTCCTGCCCTCAAAGGACCGATCACAATACCAGTAGATTGCCAGGTGCCCAGCATTACTGCTGCACAGGTTAAAACAGCACTGTCCAAGGCCAAGAATACAGCTTCTATGGGACATGACAATATCCTTGACTGTATTCTATATGAACTACAGAGTGAAATGGCACCTCACCTGTGTACCCTGTTCAATCACAGCCTCACCTCAGCCTTTGTCCCTACCAAATGGTGCACTACTACAGTCATCCTTCTCCACAAAGGAGGAGCAACTACAGACCTTTTGAGCTATCTCCCCATTAGCCTGATGAGTCTGATATGCAAAACTATGAAGCGCATCATCATGGACCTAATAAACAAAGATATAGGGACTCTCCAAACTCTGGATCCTACACAGTTTGGTTTTGTGAAGGGTAGATCATGCCTGCTCAACTTGGTTGACTTCTATGAGTCAGTCACCAGAACTGCGGATGAAAGCCTTTGATACCATTCCCCACTCAGGAATCATAGAAAAACTCACTATACTAGGCATCAACCCCTACATCACTAGGTGGGTTGCAAACTGACTGACAGATAGAACCCACAGTGTGAAAGTAGCTGACTCCAAGTCAGACTGCCAACCAGTCATGAGTGGAGTCCCACAGGGTTCGGTCCTGGGTCCTCTCCTGTTTGGTATCTACTTCTCTGAAGTCCAGGCCAACACGAAGGGACTCTGGCTGACAAAGTTCACAGATGATTGTAAGTTGGGAGCTATTATTAACTCCCCAAGTGATGTTGACATCCTACAGAAAGGCCTCAATGAGACCAACGACTGGTGTCAGAACTATGGCCTTAAGCTCAATGCCAAAAAATGTGCCGTCATCTCCCTTGGGAAAAACCCAATTCCCTTGAATTACCACATTGATGGTAGTCCACTGAACACAGAAGGCATCATAAGAGATCTGGGAACACAGGTTGACAGCAACCTCTCTTTTGACCACCAAGCTGCCACTGTGGTCAGAAAGTCCTTCTGTGTGGCACATCTCATTACTAAGGGTTTTGCATCCAGGAAGAAAGAGGTCATTGTCTTTCTCTACCCTTCCCTCATTAGGCCAGTCATTGAGTACAATGTCCCATTTGGCATATACCTCACTAGACACCTGCAACAACTGGAAAGATCGCAAAAGTACCTCACAAAGAGGATCCTAGGCCTTAAACACTTGTCCTATATGGACAGACTCAAAAAATTCCAACTATTCTCTGTCTCATATCGCCTACTTAGAGGCGATCTCTGCTTGACTTACAAAGCATGTCTGACTCAGCTCTGTTGGAAATGCTACATCTAAAGAAATCTCAATCCCTCCGCATCACACTCTCCAGAGATCTCAACCTCATTAACACAGTCAACAGAACATGCGAGAGGGACAGGTTCATAACCCAGATACTGCCCATGCTATGGAATAGACTTCCCATACATGTCAAGCAGCACCCCACTGGCCCTCTTCAAGAGAAATATTGATGAGTGGATGGAAAATAGAAAATTCACCCCAAGGATCACTCCAGTGGCTCTGCTCGACAGAGGCACTAGGAACTTAGGTCGGGTGGCACAATGCCAGGGTAATCCTACTGGCTAGGCTTGTAAAGGCTCCAGGGCCTTTAGCCTAGTACACTCCTATGAGCCTATGAACCAATAAGGTATTCTACAGCTATGTCCGAAACCTCAAAGGTAGCTCACATCAGTATGCCCACCTGGTGCTCAATGGTACCAGCGTTACTGATCAAACTGACATAGCAAATTTGCTGGCTGACAAATTCATCTTAAACTTCACTCCCAACTCACTTTGCCTCCCCCAACAATTAACAGGGTGCAAGTCCTGGCAGCACTCGCTAAGGTGAAAAACACAGCCTCAGTGGGCCTGACAATATCTTGGGATGCCTTCTAAATAGATTGAAACATGACCTATCAGGACTACTTGACTCACTTTTCAACTATAGCCTCAAAACAGGCTTTGTACCACATGAATGGTTATTCCACTTCACAAGGGTGGCCCATCAACTGACCTTGGAAACTACAGAGCTATTAGTTTCACTAGTCTAATATGCAAAGCCATGGAGTGAATTATCATGGAAATGATTAAGAAAGATATTGGCATCTTTCAGACACTGGCCTAGCCCAGTTTGGCTTTGTCAAGGGAAGTTCATGCCTAATAAACCTGGTGGACTTCTTTGAGAAGGTCACCAAGGCAATGGATGACAGGAAAATGGTGCATACTGACTACCTGGACCTGACTAAGGCATTCTGTACAATACCTTACATATGAATAGTTGACAAACACACCAAACTGGGCATAAACCCCTACATAACCTGCTGAATTGCCAGCTGTCTTAGAGAAAATGACCCAGGAATTCATGATTGATGAAACCACCTCCAGTAAGAGAAAAGGCATAGGCGGGGGTACCTCAGGGCACTGTTCTGGGTCTGGTCCTATTTGGCATCTACTGTACTTCTCGGAGGTAAAGACTAATGTCACAGGTCTTTGGTTGACTAACTTCGCAAATGACTGTAACATCTTACATGAAAGTATAACCCTGACAAATGACTGGTCCCAAGTTCAAAGATTAAAACTCAGTGACAAGAAGTGCATTATTGTGATTTTTAGGAAACTTGCTACCCAGGCTAATTACTCCATCGATAAAACACCCCTAAGAGGTACCCCAGTAGTCAAGGATCTGGGAACATATGTAGACAGTAACTAACATGTGGCTAAGGTAGTAAGAAAATCATTCTATGTCACCCAACTTATAAGTAAGGGCATGGCATCCAGTTCCAAGGAAGTCTTACTACCACTTAATTCGGCCCTTATCACACCCATCATTGAGTATAATGCCCATTTCAATATGTACCTGACCAGACATATGCAATAGCTGGAACTCCCACAAAGGTTGCTTACCAGGAGAATCTAGAGTATAAACACATTGTCCTATGTGGATCACCTTAAAGCCCTATCGCTATACTCACTTTCCTACAGGTTACTAAGAGGCAATCTATACCTGGCATACAAGGCATCCTTGAATCCAGCTCTGATAAACATTTTGCATATCCTCAAAATAAACAGTATCAGAACCACTGGATCCAAGAATTTAAATTTTGCTTGTGACATAAATAAGACATGTTGGTGAGACAGATATGTGTCTCATAGGATCCCCATGCACTGGAGCAGGATCCTCATCCATGTGAAGTAGAGCCATCATTAACCCTATTAAAGTGTAACCTTGACCAATGAATGGGAAATCAGAAATTCACCCTGGATCTGGCCCTTGTGTCTCTGATATACAGAGGCAGAAGCAGACAGTAATGCCAAAACTAACATACCACCCACACATGCGCATGTAATCTCTTGAAACTTCCTAAGTAACATATTCCCTCATAATAAACACCCATGACACCTAGGGATACAACTGAGTTGGGTTGCACAGCTTATAAAGGCCCTGGTGGTCATTAGCCCAGTATATACCTATGAACCTATTAACAATCTAAACAAGCAGCTCAGAGGGCTAATGAAGTGTACTATACCCAACTTTGGGGTACAAATAGCCTCCCAGGTCAAGGACAAAATCAAGGCTTTCTTTAGCTACACCCATAACTCAAAGGCAGTACACAACAAACTGTAGAACTAATTGTAAACGGAGCCACCTACACTGAGCAGGAAGATATAGCAAATCTACTGTTCGGCAAACTCATCTCCAATTTTATCTCTCTCTGCCCCCAGACACCACTCTAGAAATACCATTGTAAACATCTTTATTGAGTTATTACTTAAGACATAGGCAAACATACAATTATGTACAAGAAAACAAACCATGCTAACATGTTCACATGTATACAATTATCATAAGTCCAACATTACATAAATTGATTAATTCTTGCCTTCCCTTAAACCTCACTCCTCCTCCAAAACATTATTCTGCATGGCTTGTTCCCACAATTTCCATTTTTTCTATGTAATTTGCTTCTACCCTTTTCTAAAGATTCAACTTCTAGTTCTTTTATCTCTCTTACAATATTCACTCCTTCTCAGGAAATACCACTGAACATTCCCCCAAATATCACTAGAGAATAGCTTCTCAGTGCACTCTCCAAAACCAAGAATACAGCATTAATGGGCCTCAATAATATCCCAGAATGCCTCCTAAATAGCATCAAACAAGCTCTATCAAGATTAAAAGAATCCCTATTTAATCATGGCCTCCAAAAAGGCTTCATGCTGTGTGGATGGAGAACTGTCAAACTGTCATCTCTCTGCACAAGTATGGACCATCTATGGACTCAGGTAACTATAGGCCCCAAGGATCTCTCCCGTCTGGCATCTACTTTTCGGAAGTAAAAGCCAGTACCAAAGGGCTCTGGCTAACTAAGTTTGCAGACAGCTGCAAGCTAGGAGCAATCATTGAATCCACAAATGACTTAGCCATCTTGCAGGAAGATTTGTCCAAAATGAATAACTGGTACCAAAATCATGGACTGAAACTAAATGGCAAAAAATGCGTTATTGTTTGCTTTGAAAAGTTATCTACCTTAGGGAACTACCGCATTAACCATATGACCCTAATAGATGACCTGGTTGTTCATGAACTGGGAACATATGTAGACAGTGATCTAACTTTTGACCAACATGCATCCATTATTGTAAGAAACTCCTTCTATATTGCACTGCTTATAAACAAAGGGATTGTGTCTAGATCTAGATATGTCATTGCCCTCATGTACTCAGCCCTCATTAGGCCAATATTTGAGTATAATTCCCCCTTAGGTATGTATCAGTCCAGACACATGCAACAATTGGAATACCCACCTATATATCTTACTAAAGGGATATAAGGCCTAAACAACAAATCCTACATGGGCTGACTCAAAGCCCTGTCATTATACTCGGAACCCTACAAACTGCTTAGAAGTGACCCGTGTCTGGCTTCCAAAACTGATGGGTTTACTGCACATCAGCAAGTGAAATGGCATCAAAAATACATGGTCTAGGGATCTAAACCTTTTCTGTAATATCAACCGAATGGTTTGGAGGGACACGTATATCTCGCAGAGGATACTGCTGCTCTGGAAAAGAATCCCCGTCCAAGGGCGCCCGCAAGCAGGTGCAAGGGGGTGCACTTGCACCCCCCTGGATTTTCTTAATGCTATCTGCAAAAGATACTTTTTTCTATTTTATTTCCACTTACTTTTTTTTTTTCTGTAAAGCCTGCATTGTTCGTAGAATCGGACCTTTAGGAAGAAATGTTAGTGGAGGTGGTGTGGCAGGCAGTCACATGACACAATGATGCATAATTGATGACTAACGTGACAAGCGTCAAACTCCTCCTTAAACTTTATAACTGGCGACCGCATCATTATGGAAGACTGCAGGTGGACAGTGGAGAAGACTATCCTTCCTGATTCATGGCTGTGGCTATTCAAAACCATCATGTGGTGGAAGGACTGGACTGGACTGGTGGTGGTGTTGGTACAAGAAGAAGGTAGGTTGGTTGCTCCACTCCTGAGTCGGAGTCCTTTTTTTTCACAGTGACTGAACACTTGGCGGTTGTCGCCAAAACACAAAAGTGGCGCACTTACTTGAGATGGAGTTTGTGTGAGTGAGTAGTGCTCTGCACCTTCCGTGTGTATATTTTTCCCCGAGTGTGTATTTTCCCGTGTTATATTTATAAAGGTTTTAATATGGGGACTGTTGGTAGGGATGTTTTGTGTAAGATACATTTTATGGCGTTCATCTTCTGATGCACAACTCTTAAACTCTCATGTCATCGTTTTGAATTGACAGGCTGGTATTCAGCAAAACTTCAATTAAAAGTATGTTGCACTGTACTAGTCACAAAGCTAAAGAATAAAACTGGAGTGTGTCTTTTGTTTTTTCTTTACCTTTATTTTTTTACACACATTCTGTCGACTAATGGATGCAGGAGTGTTCATCATTGTGCGTACTACTAAATGATTATTTTACTAATAAATGATTTTAAATTTTAAACCACAACTGTGGCTACTAATTTTTCGGATATCCTTTGGCATAGTTACACTGAATATTTTCATAATGCTTGCGGTTTGGCAACGGATTGTGGCGTTTTTTTTTTCTTTGCCAAGAGTGGAGATATTTGGATATCTTGTGCACCATCTTGAAGGTAGTTTTTTTCTACGCTTTCTTAGGAGGACGGCAGCTTTTTGTTTTTTGTTATGTTGTTGTGGTTTGGATAGCGGTTGGAGGTTTTCTTTGCTGCTAAGGTTGCATTTAACCAGTAGACTGAATGCCTTACATACAGACTAAATGATTATTTGAGTCTCACATTACTTCGAAACAAGAAAGTTGTGTGAAAGTATTAGAAATTATTTATTAGTGGAAATAGAATACCTGGATTTCCTGTGTGTGTGTGTGTGTGTGTGTGTGTGTGTGTGTGTGTGTGTGTGTGTGCGCATGGGGGGATTTGCAGGCAGAAATAAGGGCAATGTGGAAGAAAGATACCCAGGCAGTTCCAGTAGTAGTAGTAAGAGCAATGGGTCTTATTAAAAATGAATATACATTCATATTTAGATATGTTACCAATGCATGTAACTCCATACGAGTTGCAGGAGGACTGAGGAGTCATTACTGGGCACATTCATTGTAGGTACTCTGAAGAGCACTTCGGCAGACATCAAAGATTGACACAGTACTGATTTCATGAACTTTAATCATACTTTGATTTAGGAATGCAGTACATTCCTGTCACGATGCTAGAAACCCAAAAGATTTGCTCTATCCATCTATCCACTTTCTAAGCAGGTACTACAAGGTAGGGAGGGAGATTTGTGTGTCATACCTGTCAAATGTACAGATTTTCACTGTCCAGATTTCTGCTTTATATTTTATAGTCTGCTCCTCATAAAAATCTTTTTTTTTTTGGTACAAATCACTGGGATGATGAGCTAACCATTAAAGTTAATAAATAATGACATGCATTTCAGTTTCAGACTTCATATCATTCAGAAAATGCATTCTCACACAAATCTTTTTATTCTAGCAACTTTCTCAATGTGTTCCCATTTTTGGGCCTTGCACATTACTTGTGCTATGAGATGAGATTGACAGGTAGGGGTGTGTATCAGAGGAAGGTAGCATACTCCATGGGCCATGCCTCAGCTGTCCAGGTTTTTTGCAGAATGTCCAGATTTTTGCCTCATATTCCACCTGAAAAGGATTGCAGATGTTCTTCGTGTTTCACTGTTGCAGTCATAACTGTAGGGTGATCCTGCTGGCAGGCAGCCCGAGGTCGGCCAGAATCCCAAAGTCTGGGTCCGGCGTCGGCTGCACCAGCAAGTACCCTGACATCATAGCGTAGAGGTATAAAGCTGGCAGCTGACGCCATCTTCCCCAGTCTTTCTTGCCGTGCGGTGGAAAGCAGTTCGCAAGTTGTTGGTTGGCGGATTCCCGGACAACGTGCTTTGCTTGTCATCGGTCCGAAGTTTTCTTCTTCTCTTCTCAAGCTAAGTACCCCGTTGGGGAAACTTTTTTCTTGCTCCTCCGATGTCAGAAAAAGTTAATAATTGTATATCGTGTGGGAAACAAATACCTCATAAAGATTTCCACTCTTACTGTCTGCCTTGCTTAGGCCCTGACCACGACGTTTCTTGCTGTCGGTTTTGTGCCAGGTTTAATTCTCGTACTATTGCCGTAGGTACGATTGGGCCTGGAATTATTTCGGTAGACGGTTCAATTATAGGATGTCATCGGATACTTTACCGACAACCGGAATTCACAAAAAATGCAAGGACAAGGATAGGCCTCCGAGGTCCAAACAGGATAGTGTGCAGCCGGAGCCAGCTTCGGGTTCGGCTGTCGTCAGTGAGGCGCTTTTGCAGCCCCTGTCGTCAGCCACTTCAGAACCGATGGCCGACACGGACTCCCATGGGGAGCCAATTAGGCCCAGTAATTTATCTGCTGCAGGACCTTCGGACATCGCTCCTTCAGATGGGTCCAGAACCGCTGTGCAGGTGCCGGCTTCTGAAGGGGTTTTCAGGCCTTCTCATATCACCATTTCTACAAAGACAAAGGCAAAGTCAAAGACTCCAGTTAAACCAAGGATTTCTACTCAAGCTTCTTCGGATCCAGCTCCCAAGTCCCAGAAGCAATTATTACGGATGGCTGAAGATTTGCTTACTATGATTAGGGGTTCTCACCCCCCCTCCTGAAAAAAGGCCTAGACAGGATATTCCTTATGATTCCTCTGATCAGGCTTCTGTGTCTTCAGTCTCTTCCTCTGACCAGGATTATTCTTTTCCTCCTTATGAGGATACTGATGCAGAGGACTCTATTCCCTCTGCTTCTCCCCCTGAGGATTTTTCCTTTGGGGAGACTTTGCATGAGATGAGGGAACATTTTCATTGGGAAGGTCAGGATTACTCCGCCTCCAAGAAGAGACTTAGGGAATTTCTCCTTCTCCCACAACACATACCTTTGGCTATTCCTCCTGTTCTTGATATTGTGGATGATGCTTTCTCTGAAGCTAACCTGACTCCTGATTCTTTTCCGCCTGCTCCTTCTAAGCCGGATAGATTTTATAGAGTTCCTGATTCCCATCAATTTTTGTTCAAGAACCCTTCTGCAGACCCTGAAACTATTTCTCAGGGTTTCAAGGCTGCTAAGGCAGCTTCAGCTAAAAATCCTATCCCCTCTGAAAAGGATTCTCGTGCCTTGGACAGACGGGGCAAAAAGGTGTATACTTCTGCTACTCTTTCTATTAGAGCTTTAAATTGCCAGTTTCATATGTTTAAGTATCAACAATTCCTCTTGTCAGTTTTAAAACAAAAACTTTCTTCTTTTCCTGCATGTGCAGAGGACAAGGAATTACAGGATGTATTGCATGCAACTGAACAAGTTAGCAAACATGGCTTACATTGTGGTTTTGATGCCTTGGAGGCTTCTTGTAGGGCCGCAGCCTCTGGTACTGTTATTAGGAGGCATGCTTGGCTTCGAGAGCAGAATTTACCTGAGCAAGTTAAGGCTAAATTATTAGATGCCTCTATTCAGCATGATGTTTTGTTTGGATCTAAAGCTGAGGAGGTTATTAAAAAGATAGAGGATAAAGCTAAATCTATGCAGACTGTTAAAGACCTCTTACAAGTTCAGCCTCCTAGATTTACTAGGAATTGGCCCTCCAAAAATTGGTCCTTTCCCATGTCTGACAGGCCTCAGAGCAATATTTTTAATCTGTCCCTGTTTACTTTAGGCTTTGTCCAGATTTCTTTTACAAATGGGTCAAGTGTGTGTGTGTGTCTGAAATGACCTACTTAGAGTTAGCAGGTGGAATTTATTTTCAAGGAATTGAGAGCTTCAAGGGAAGAGAAGTTTACTGCTGCTCATCATGCTAGGTTTGTAAAAATATGCAACTCTTTTGTTTAGCAAATGGTATCATTGTAGTATAGAATTTTAAAGTGGTGTTAGTAGCACAGCAGGTAGCATACTTGCATCTTGATACAGAGGGCTGTAGCTTCTACTCCCACAGCATGTAAATGTGTATTTTAAGGGGATGGGGTGCTGCAGTCCTGTCCTGAGTATGTCCCTTTGGTGCCTAGTAACTATGAACCTCATTTATAGCTTGTCACATATTCCCTGTTGCAATATACCAGCTTACCATTTCTTTTAACGTAACATAGGCAATTTATTCTTCTAGGGCAATGGTCACTACATTTGTAGATGAAACACTGAAATATAAATATATATTTTATAGCAACAAACTTTTCATTAGTTTCAGATCTTTGTAATGTGGAATTCAGATGACTTCTGCAGACTGCAGAGATTGTGCATATGGACTAATTTTGGTGGATTATAATTATAGAAGTCTGAGTGTCCTTTTATGTTTGAAATGTTCTGACCTAGGCAGTTTGTCATTACTGGTTCATATGTTTTGAATTGTTTCACTGCTTACTGGAAAATGTTCAAAACTGTAAATTTAAAATACACTCTAACAGGTGGTGTAGGTGCTGTACAAGGGATATAATTCAATTATCAGGAACATTAATCACCATACATTTGCATGGGCCTAAAAATGTGTGCATTTGATATGCTTTGAAAACAGCCCAAAGGTAAACTTAACCTGTCACTGCCCAGATGCATTCTCCTTGAATGTGGGTTTCAATGCTGTTTCAATCAATGTGAGTTTCAAAAGCAGAAAAGTTTTAATGCTAAGTCTGTTTTCATTGCAAGACTGTTGCTTTGTTTAGCAAATGTGAAATGCGTGCCTCAGTTTTTCTGCTATAAAATTTGAAATAAAAGTTGTAACTTAAATCCAAATATCTGTAATCATTGTAGAAGTAAATCATAAAACAGTATGCATACTGATAGATTTGAACAGTGTCTGTGGCAAATGGGGAGAAATAGCCAAGTAATGGGACACTGGAATGCCTGTGTGCGGGGGTTGTGGCTGCGTGGGGAGGGGGCGGGGCTGCATGGGGAGGGGGTGGGACTGCGTGGGCGGGGCTCTGGGTTTTGCACCCCCCTGCAAAAAATCCTGCGGGCTCCCTTGTCCCCGTCCACATTAAACAAAGTTCATTCCTGTCCATATTCAAGCACAACAGAGGTTTGTAGATGGAAAACAGAAAATTTACCCCAGGGCTGCCCCCTGTACTAATAATTGACAGAGGCAGCTCCTAAATGCTTTTTCCCATGCGTGGTCCCTCAAATTTTCTAAAGTATGATCCCAGTTATTCTCACTGGGGGCAATATATAATTGTTGGCCATAAGATGGGTAAGACTAATCTCTAAGCAAATGGATTAGGTTAATATGAGCACAAAAGGGAAATTGGCTAGACTTAAAATGGCCCACAAGTGCAGCTAGACTAGTATTTACTTATGAAAGTGTAAGTCTGACAAATCTCATATGCAAAGCCATGGAAATAATTATCATGGAAATGATTAACAATGGCATAGTAAACCTTCAGTCACTGGATACAATCCAGTTTAGTTTTATCAAGGGCAGGTCATGCCTCCTCTACCTGGTGCACTTCAAGAATGTCACCAAAACAATATATGAGAGCAAAACTGTGCATACTGCCTACCTTTACCTGGCCAAAACATTTGACATGATATTGCACTCAGGTATTGTAGACAAACTCAAGAAATTAGATATATACTCCTATGTCACCCACTGGATAGTCAGCTGGCTCACAGACAAGATCCGATAAGTTAAGATAGAGGAGTCCACCTCCACAAAGAAGCCAGTCACTAGTGTAGTCTCTCTGAGATGGGTCCACCTCTTTCTGGAATCTACTTCTCTGAAGTGAAAGACAATGTCAAGGGCCTCTGGTGCAGTTATAGAATCCCCACAAGACACTAATACTCACCAAGAAAGGCTGACATAGAGATATAACTGGTGCCAGAGACACTATGTAAAACTCAATGCCAAGAAATGAATAATAGTGTCCTTTGGGAAGATGGCTGCCCCTGGAAACTACCACATTTATAACAACTCCCTAAGAGTCAACCCAGTAGTCAAAGATTTCATGATACAGGTAGACAGACAGTAACTTGGCCTCTGACCATCAGGTGTCTATGGTAATAAAGAAATCATTTTATGTTGTGCAACATACAAGCAAAGGTATGGCATCTAGGTTGACAGAAGTCATTGTCTTTCAACAGACCAGTCAATGCATACATGCCCGCTTCAGTATATACCAAACCAGGCACATGCACTAACTGGAACATCCACAGAGGCTCCTCACAAAAAGAATGCAGGGCATAAACAAGATGCCCTGCTCAGATAGCCTCAAAGACCTATCCTATTCCATCTCTTACAGACAGTTGAGAGACAATCCCTGCATGGCCTACAAGGCATTCCCAAATCCTGCTCAGATAGACCTTCTGCATGTCTGCCAAGCAAATAGCATCAGAAGTGCCCAATCTAGGGACCTACATCTTGCATTCTTCAAAAATGGGACATTTTGGAGGGATAGGTATGTATCTCAGAGACTATCCCTTCTCTGGAACAGGCTTCCCATTTGTGTGATGCAGATTTCTTCTCTAACTCAATTCAACAGTAACTTTGACCAGTGGAAAGGGAATCAGAAATTCACCCCTCGTCTGGCACCTATATTTCTAATGGACAGAAACAACCTGTAAATGCTCAACTACCCAAGCCCTAGTGTACACATACCTCTTAAAATATCCTAATGGTACCAAAACATGTCAGATGTACATGGAACGCATGGCTAGTCTTAAAAAGCTCCCTGTGTTCATTAACCTAGCACACCCCTATTAACCAATGAACCACTAATAAGTTTGCACAAAGATTCCTGAACTTCATTACTGCTATTTCTTTTGACCAAGCAGATCTAGACCTGACTAGGGTTATTAAAATATTGGCTATAATTCTCACGAATATAACCCCCTATGATCAGTACCTTCAGTTACCACATCAGTGGTCAAATTTGACCACCATCCAGTGATATTCCTTATCAGGGTAAAACTAAATCTGCCACAAACCCTTATCTTTTTAGAGAATACTCTACAGCAAACCTACTCCAGCTAACTAATAACTTGATGAAACTTCTGCTCCCTCCTTATCATGGTGATCCCATCATACACAAACTGTCACAACTGCATATAATTTCTATGCCTATCTGAAAGCATGCATTGATGTATTGATCCCCATAAGCTAGAAACACAATGCCAAGTTCAGGAATAAACCCCAGTAGTGGAACCCTAATATAAGAAAACCATACGATAAATGGAAGAAACTCATCCCACCCTGTATGTGTAAAATTAATGTACAATCATCAAGACAGGAACTCAGAAAGGTCAATAAAGAGCTCAGAAGCAAAAGCAACCCCCACCAAAAAAAAAAATAGTGTATGAGCTAATAATGGTTACCCATGCTAAGGACAATTACAAAGCATTTTTCAGCTATGTGAGAAACCTTAGAACTAATTAATGCAAGCATTGCATGAATCTAATTCATAACAACACAGACTTCAACTGAGAGCATAGACAACATACTGGTTGACAAAACTAGCTCAAACCTTATTCCTTCACCCCCACTTACTTTCCACTGCAGTCTAACATGCCTATGCCACCCCTTCTGATCACTTTTGAATAAGTCTTGAGTGCTTTCTCCAGAGCCAAAAATACTAGCTCCGTGAGTCCTAATACTTTGCCAGGGTGTCTCTTTGTAAGTAGGATACACTGTCTCATAAACTCACTACTACGTCTATTTAATCTCAGTCTCTCCACTGGTTTCATAACAGGGTTATGGAGAACTGCTGTAGTCATCCCATTACACAAGGGAGGGGGATCTACTGCTGACCCTGGGATCTAAAGACCTACAAGTCTCACCAGTCGTATCTGTAAAGCAATGAAATGCATCATTATGGAACTTACTAACAAAGATACAGAAAGTCCATAAACACTGGACCCAAGCCAGTGTGGGTTCGGTAAAGGCACATCTTGCCTCCTAAACCTGGTGGACTTCTTTAAACAAATTACTGATGTATTAGACAGGGGCAAATTGGTTCACACTGCCTACCGAAACCTGGAGAAGGCCTTTATTGCCATTTCACATTTTGATTTTATTGATAAGCTATCAAACCAACTTTAAACCCTTATGTTACCTACTGGATTATAAACTGGCTTACCAACAGCCTCAGTCTATTAGTGTTGGCACACTCCCTTTGAAAAGAGTACTTACTTGTGATGTCCCCCAAGTATATGCCCTAGGACCATTTCTCTTTGGTATTTACATCTCTAATTTTAAGACTGACACAAAGGGCCTATGGCTGACTAAGTCTGTGGATGACTGCAAACTCAGAGAGGTCATAACCTCCTCATCTAACTTCCAGATTCCCCATGAGGGTCTAACATGCACCAAAATATGGTACCTGGACCACAGAGTTAAACTAAATGCCAAGAAATTCAGAATTGTGACATTCAGCAAACAAATGCACCCATCCACCTATGACATAGGTGACACTCCTTCAAAAGCTGACTTAGTCATCAGGGACATGGACATTTTCATTGAAAATTAATTATCTTTTGATCACCATGTATTTACAGTTGTTAGGAAATTCTTATGTGAGCAGACTGATCACCAGGGATATAGCTTCAAGGTCCAAGGAAATTATTGTCTCTCTCTCTCTCTCTCTCTCTCTCTACTCCTCCCTCATTAGGCTGATAATAGAGAATAATGCCCCCTTTGGCATGTATGTGTCCATGCATATGACTAAGACTGCAAGAACACAGCATGAGCACGTATTCCTTGTGCTACACTGATCACATCAAAACACTATCACTCTCTCTTTTCTGTGTCCTATAGACTTTTGAGAGATGATCTCTGCCTAGCCTGCTGAGCCTCAACGGAACCAGCCCTATGTGACCTACTGCCCACCCACTAAACAACACTCTGCATATGTTCTCAAGAGACATGAATTTCCAACAAAATATAAATAGGACCTGTTGATGAGACAAATATCTTTCCTAGAGAATCCCTCTTTTATGGAATAGACCTCCCTTGATTGTAAAACAAAGTAGCTCCCTGACCCTCTTTAAGCATAACCTGAATAAATGGATGGGCAATTATAAATACACACTGGGTCTGGATCTTTAAGCCCTCAAAGAAATAGGTCAATGTTAGGTTTTAAATAAACTCCAGTTCTGTCTCTCAAGCCCTCACTGAAGTGGCTTGTGCTCTTGTGGCAAGGCTACAAATATTCTTCTGGATGATCAATCAATAGCTTTACTGGCTTAGTATTAATTTATGAACATACAATAACAATCTTACTGTAATTATGTACCTTTGACCAGGACCATGGATAGAAAGGATCCTTAGACCATCACACCTACTTGGTTAATAAACAGACAAATCAGTTTGAAAAAGTAAAGTCACTTGTACCCATTACATCTACCTTGTTATACATACAGAGTTAGTTGCTTAACTTATTTTTATGTAATTTATTATTATACATAAGAAAATTAAACAGGACTGCAATACATATATTTTTAGAAATATTACTATTATAGGGTGCCATAAAGGTGATTTACAAATCAGAACTCATTTAATTCTATTTCTTGAAGTGCTCTTAAGTGTACACAAAATGCTGATTCTCTTCTGTGCCAAAAAAGAAACAACCCTTTTTGAGCATCTCTACCACAGAAAGACTAATAGTGTCTCAAACACCCATACAAAACATCTTAATCTATATGAACAAGTTAAAAAAAATGCTGAACAGCTTTAATTGCTTGGACAAAATTGTCTAATCTGTTAGAGAAATATTAAGTGTTTTCCTATGTATATTGCTTTTTTAATTGTTATAGACATTGTATATAGTTTATCTGTTTTTTCTTGTTACTGCACTAAGTTATTGTGTTATAAAATGAATAAAAACATTTTGGAAAAAAATTTGCTGAACAGCTAGGTTAGCAGTCTAGCTCAGTCCCCAGCTATGGACCCCCACACACACACACATAACCAGTGTTGCAGTACTTATGTTTATTTTCAAAGCAACTTTAGAAGACTGGATGAGTATCTACAAATTCACCAGAGGAATTACCTGTATAGCACTCCTAGATGAAGAAGTCAGCAATGTTATTAGTGTAGTTTTTGTAGCGGTTTTTAAGGAATAGGCATTGTATGGTCCCAGTGACTTATTGCTTAGTAACTCCCTGCCCTCCTAAGTTTACATGAGTGTGCCCCACTCCACTTATTTTTACTGTATACAGATACAAACAAAGTGGAAGGGGGCATTATAAGTGGCTCTTGCACATTTACAAGGCTATGTACTTGACGGTTTATGTGTGCACTCCAGAAGCTTAATGTTTTAAGTATAGGTTCATAGGTTCATGACATACTCTAAACAGTTAAATGTTATATTTGCACTAGTGCATATATCCCCTGGGGTGAGAGGTAATAATGGGGTGTGCACAGAGTAGATTACAACCTGTACAACCTGTGTAGTTCTATTAGTGAGTAATCATGCACAGCCAGAATGTCATAAACAACCAAACATTGTGTGGAAGGAAGTTACTAAGCTTTGTATAAGAAACAGTAGCAGCACTTAGATGTGCCATCTATGTTATTTGGAGTTGGGGTCAGTTAATACTGCAACTAAAGTTAAGGACCTAAATTTATTAGTGATCACAGTACAGCTATTGCAAATATAACATTTAACTGTTTAGAGTATGTTATGTTTCCAGCCTGTCACTGCACTTGGTCTAAGTTAAAATAAATGGGATCATTATGACATACATATGAAAAAGAAGGAAGCATTTATATGTGTTGGATGTGCAAAAGAAGAAAACGAGGCTGTGAGGCTGTACAGGTAATATTTAAATAATGTGGTAATCATTAATCATAAAATTGTATTGGCACTCACAGAAGCATACAACTTGAGTTATACTAGGAAACTGCAGTGTGTTTGTTTCAATTGCAACTTATACACTAGTCCTTTAAGGTAAACCCAAAATGCTGTAAAATGCAGAATTACGCAATGACAGTAGATCAGGCTGTTTTCAGTCAATTGAAGGAAACACCGTTATATTACATATAATAGGAATATATGGAAAAATAATATATATAAATAAATTACGGAAAAGTAAATCAGTTAGAATCAAGTGAGACTTGTGGAAACAGACTGCTGGAATGCCACCTCCCAGCAAAACTAATCTTCATTTATTGTTTCTTAAAAATAGTCAACTTTCCCATTTTAGGACTCAGACCTCTGAGTTTCCATTTTTATTATAAAAATGCAGCTGACTTGGTTTGTCTAGTTTAAAAAAAAACAGCTTTTATGTGTACACCTACAAAGACAATATAGAGGATTATGGCTGATTCGCCAATGGTAACGTGCTTATTATGTGTTCAAGACATGGATGCCATGAAATTCACCTTGAGAGTGAAATTTGAGAGTGAAGTTTGAGAAGTGAATCTTGGCATCCATGTTGAGAACAGACAATATTTAGTTACAGTCAGAGATCCGACCATAATTCTTTGTAGAGTATGGAGATTTATCTTCTGCATGTACTACAAATTAGTCAAAAGAAATATGTAAAAAAAAACTTGTGTTGTGTTGACTTTTAAGCCAGTAAAGCAGTGGGGAAGTTGTTGATGTCCTGAAGTATTCCCTGTGTAAGGGAGCTGTTTAGTTCGAAATGTCCTGTGTAGTTCTCAGAAGTAAGTAGAGACATGATTTGAAAAGAAGCCATTTCTGCCAGCTGCTGCTGTTTACTGGTCAGTGCTATCTGCCTTTATTGAAGACTCAACCTTAACGGCACACAGAAGCTTCTAAAATTGTTCATCACTACTCTAAATGTTGTTAAGGCTAGGTCTCATGCTATAGCAGTACTGAACCAGGTTGTAATTTGATATTTTTGAGCATAATCAGAGAACTCCATGCCCTACAATGTGATTACACCTTATTATGGCTCTTCCTGATGTTTTGTGGGGGGGGGGGGGGTAAAATGGTGTTTCAGCGTAGGATGCTAGATGAAACAGTGAGCAGCCTTTCCTATTTCTTCAGGCTGCATCAGGTGCATGAGATAGCCTAAACCAAATGTGAAAGAATGCAGGGTTTCCTGTGGATGGCACTGCAAATATGAGAGCATTGCTTTTTAATGATTTTTTTAAACTAAATCCATGAAATGCACTGACAACCAGCTTGTGAGACATTGCATATTTTTGAATTTTGTAGTATGTGTGTTGCACTGTAGGTGTCTGACAAGCTGAAATACATTACTTTGGCCATTATTTATATATTTATTTATTCATCTGATCGTAATCAGACATCTGAGTGTACCACATCAGTAAAGTGGATGTAGTTAATGGACACATATGTATGTAAGTGTGTGTGTGTGTTTGTGTGTGTGTCTGTATGCATTGCAATGGGCTGCACTGTTTGCATCTGAAAGCAATGAACTGAAATTCATTACTGTGGTCATTATTTTTTAACAAGAAACATCTTTATAGCATTATCACTTATGGCATTGGCAAGCATACATTTATATAAATTAAAACAAAACATATTTACATATTTTCAATTGCAAACATTATACATCACATATAATCTTATATACAGTTATTGTCAATTGAACATTACATAGCTTATTCAATTCCTGCCTTCCCTTAAGCCTCATTCTTCCTCCAAAACATTATTCAGGATACATTGTTCCTACAATTCACATTCCTTCTACAGTATATAATTTGCCCCTACCCTTTTCAAAATATCTCACGTCCAGTTCTTTTAACTCTTTTACCATATTCATTGCTTCTAGTACTGTTGGTGTAGACTTTGATTTCCATTTTCTAGGAAATGCTTTTTTGGCAGCTACCAGAATTAAACTCAGCAAGCCTTTACTATGTCTAGGCAATTCTGATTCTGTATCACAGCTCAAAAAATAATTTCCTTAGTTACACCAAATTGTTCACTCAGTATGTCTGACAGAGTAGTCCACATGGAATTTTTAAAGTGTGCAACTCATTACACTGACAAAAGATATTTTCCCAGTTACCCTTTTCATCCCCATCACACCTCCAACATTTGCAATCTACCTGTGGAAAAATTCTTTGGACTCTGCTTGAGGTATAAAATTACCCATGCAAACACTTCCAAGAAAAAATCCTAAATCTAAACTTTGTTGTATATTTTGGAGCCATACATACATACGTACGTATATCCTCCCACTGTTTCTTTGTGAATTGCTTATCCACTGTCTCTTCTCAAGCCATTCTAACCTCCTCTGATTGATTCCTATAGTTATTATACAATATTTTACATCTCCTGCCAATTATTCCTTTTTTAACAGCAGCTTGTCTTCTGGATTCAATTAAAAACTCTACCAGAGCAGGTCTTTCACTTAGGATCTCCCTGTTCCTTTCTCTTTGCCTATACTCTGACATCAATCCTTAATAGGGAAGGCAATTTCTAACCTGCAGTCCAAATGTATTATTGGTTTCTTCCCGTTCTATTACTTTTCTCTCTCTCTCTTTAATTATTTGCTCCCAGCACCTTGGTCCCTTTGTCAGTTGTCTCCAGTAAATTCCAACCCCCTCTTCCTATTCTCTGCACCCCTAGTTTGCAGTCATCTTTATTGACAGAATTGCCTTTCTGCATTCCCATGTTGGCTTACTTCTTAAAATACTTTCTGCTATTTTATGAATACAATATTCTGTATGGTTATTTTTATTCTCTTTAAGGATCTGCACCCAAAATCCCAGTCTATCCTTATTTCTAGAACTTTTTCCCTGTTTCATCATCATCCCTTTCCATTTTGAATTATACCTTTCTGCTAGTGGTATGTATAGGAGCCCTAACTCTGTAACTCTAAAATACCCCTTCAGATCAGGTAATCCCAAACCAACTGCTTTACTGGAAGGATCAACTTATCCCACCTGATTCTTGTCTTCTTACCCTCCCAGATAAAATCCTTCAACTCTTTATTAATTGCTGTCTACAACATATCCTCTGATTGATACAAATATGCATTACCAGTGCGGAAAAAAAAAAGAAACTAAAGGTACTAAAAACATATTTGCTGCTTTGTTATCCATATCCATAGAATTTCCAGTTTCTCAGTTTTTGTTTTATTTTTTGTTTAGTGTCTTTCCACATATCCTTAGCTACTATAAGGGAATCCTTTTTTAATCCATACTCTTAAGTACTTCACCCTTAGCTACTATAACGGAATCCTTTTTTTAATCCATACTTCTAAGTACTTTGTTTTATCATGTCCCCATAAATATGGGTATTGCTAAACCAATTATTAAGTAGGTAAAAAGTTTACAGCTACTGTCTTTGTTTTATCTAAATTAATTTTGCATCACAGAAAGATTTGAAAGTGTCTTGGAAAGTTACACAACACAGGAATGTCCTTTTCTGGTTTTATCAGGTACAAAATTGTATCATCTGTAAATAAAGCAAACTTTTCTTGATTACCATACCAGTTATATCCTCAAATTTCTGATTTCCTTATTTTCTTTGCCAGTTGTAATAAATATAATTCAAACAACAAATGGGAAAGAGAACATCTGCCTGGTTCCTCTGTTTCTCTGTTCAAACAGAACTTGTGAGAGAGGTCCCCCCCCCTTCATTTTAATTTTCACGTCTGATCCCTTATATATCTTCCTAATTAACCTTATTATTGTGTCAGGGAATGCAAATGCTTCCATTGCCCTAGTCATAAAATCCCAGCTTACTTTGTCAAATGCTTTCTCTGCATCAAGACCCACTAACAACAGTGGTACTTTCTTACATTCTGCTTCTCTCTAGATCAACATTGTTCTATTAATGTTGCAAAATATTTGCCTCTTTTCCACAGAACTGCATTGATCCATATCTATCAATTTTGGCATCACATTTGCCATTCTTTTATCTACTGTAGATATAAACACTTTATAATCATGGTTTAGAATTGAAATGGGGCTATATGAAGCTGGATCTGATGAGTCTTTACCATCATTTGGTACTACAGTGACCACAGCTTCCTTTCAGGATGCTGATGATTCTTCTCCTTTTAAAATGCTGTTAAACAAACCTTTCCAGATCGTTATTACTTTCTTCCCTCCTAGCTTTCAAACCTCTCCAGGAATATCATCTATTCCTGGAGATTTTTCTGTAGATTGGTTATACGTACTCATTTTTATCTCGTCTCCTCCTATCCTAACTGCTAATAATTGAGCCTCATCTACATTTAACCTTGACATATTTAATTCTCCCATAAACTTTTCCATTTGCACTTTTTCTAGATTCTGCATTTGTCTGCTTTATACAGATTTTCAAGAAACTTCTGAAATATTTCTAATACCTCTCTGGTTATTTTCCTTGTTATAAGCTTCCTAACCTTAGCAACAACTCTTTCTATTTTCTCTTGCCTGAGCCATTGTGCTAAAAGCTTTTGTGCTCTGCAGTTATTATCAAAAACAATTGCTTGGGCAAGTGTAATGGTACATGATTAGTTTACCCAATTAATGGAGGGGTAGTTGAAGTCGACTAGTAAGAGAGTGCTAGGTTGGAGCCTAATATTCTCCAGGGTGCTTTGAAACATAAAGTGCAAGTCTTGGGACATGGTTGGGGACCTATAGCAGGCTACGACCTGAATCACTGTCTTACCCAATGTTAACTGCACCTGAAGTATCTCTGATGTGTTATGTTTGGCTACCAGTCTGGAGATGTGCGCATCCTTTATGAATATGGAAACACCACTGCCTTTGGAGCTTCGGTCCAAGTTTTGGGGCTGAAAGGTGTGGAATGAGTTATAGCCTGGTAGTGCAGGGGTGCTTTCTGCTGCCTTGAATCAGGTCTCTGTTACAGCACAAATGTCGATGTTCTCCATTTTAAGGAGTGCCTTGAGTGAGTGCATTTTGAGATTTAGACTTCTAGCGTTGAACAGCATGACTCTCAGATTCCATTTGTTTGTAGCTGTTATGGTGGTAATTTGGTCTTTGGAACACTACCTAAAAAAGGTACTATAGGGGTGGCAAGAGCCTTGGCCAGTATCCGGAATCCCAGGGGGTGACAGATGCAGGCCATCTCTGGGAAAGCATTGAGCTCTGTCAATCATGTCATCCCAGGCAGACAGATACTGGATCCCCTTAGAATGACACCAGAAACTTAGCCAATTGTTGAAAGCAATCATTTTCTGCTTGTACTGTGGTATCATTCTGGGTGATGGTAGGATGCTGCTCAGGGCTAGGGTCATACCCGCCTGGGCTACATAATCCGAGAGCTCCTCCATGTCTCTTTTCATGTAGTCCAGGGAGGTATGTCTCAGGTCATTCACACCCACATATACAATGAGAGAGTCATATTTGTACCTGTTGTTGAGGGACCTCAGTGCGTGTGTTATGTTGCAGATCCTGACACCTGACTGTTATTTCCTCCTTATTCAACCTACTGAGTGGGACATCAGTATGCCTCACTATCAAGTCACACTGATGTCCCATGAGCAGTGTGCTAATGTGAGTCAATTTCACTGCTGGCACAGGGCAGAGGTAGTGTGTTGTTTTCACTCAGATTTTGTGCCATTTTCTGAAAGTACAAAAAAAAGCATTTAAAATATAAGTCATAGGATTAGTTATGACACAAATTCTCATTTCTTTGCTACAAAATAATCCATTTTATGGCAAACACAACACAATATGGGTATAAAGCAGGGATGTTCCTGAAAAGAAATCAAGAGATGATTGAGAGGTATGATTGTGTAGTTGCAGAGCATCTTATCTTATTGCTTTGAAAGATTTTATTTAAATTTCATTGCAGATTAGAGGATCACAGACCCAAAATACACATACTGATGTTAATAATTTCCCCTGTAAATAAATTAATTTTAAACTAAAAAAAACATGGCAGTTTGATCTTAAATCAGTCAGAAGTCCAGCTGACCACCTACACAGACTGAATATTTAAACAAAAAGCAGTTATTTATAGGTAAGCATTACTTTTGCATATCATCTTTAAAGTAAAAACCTTCTAGAGTGCTAGTTACTTATTCTGCTGAAAGAATTAAGCCATCATCCCCAGTACATTTCCAGGATATTTAAATATGCTGTGGACATGTATGATTTGCAGCTGGGAAGAAACTTTAAAGTACAAGATGGTGAAGTCCATGTTTGGTTTTATCCTGCTATCAGAAGAAGGTGTTATAGACCAATATGTAGTGTCTATACTACCCTAAGGCATCAAGTGAAAATGTAGATTGCATTGGGCATGAGGTAGAACCTCACATCTTTAAATAATTTAGTTTATTCCATTGTGCCAGTCACTACCCACTGTTTAAAGTGTATTTATGACTCAGTTGATACTACTTCCAGGGCTGTGGCCACTGGTGATATATTGAGGTGGTTTGTCTGGCTGCATTCCCTGAACCCCACAGATATTGTGAAATTGAGATTTTAAATTCTCCTTTGAATAGAGATTTGGCTTTTGGTTACTGTGCAGGAGAGGGTATCAGAAAGTGTGATGAAAGGGGTAAATTGATAGAAAGATTTTTCAACAGTCCTTTTCCAAATTTTCTAAGGGATTCTACACCCCCTCATCCATATTTGGCAAAACACAAAATAAGCAGACTCAATAAAATGCAAGTAAGCAGATATTTAAGAAGAAATAGCAGGGGGTCCAGAACGAATTCAGGACCCTCCCCCCAAAAACCAAGGACAGCCCAACAAGTCAGAATGACAATTTAAGGGACCTTGTTCCCCCTCAACCACCTCAGTAACACCTTTTCCCTTCCAGAAAGCCTGCATTTCAGAGAAATGGGTTCTGAAGATAATTCATCAAGGTTACAGATGGCAGTGGGAAGAAATCCTTCCTTTTCAGGGTGTTAATTCCTTATTCTCCAGACCAGACCCTTTTATTTTCCCCTGTGCTTCAACACATGCTGCTTCAGGGATTGATAGAACCAGTTCCTCCTTCCCAAGTTGGGAAAGGTTTTTATTTAAGGAGGTTTAGTCCTAAAGAAATAAAATGTCTGGAGACCAGGCTAAATTCAAAAGAATGCCACAACTTCCTCACTCAAGTTTCTGTTAACACTAGATTTAAAAGATGCTTATCACATCCCTTTTCATCTAGACTTCAGGTGTTTTTTAAGATGTTGTATATTTGGATCACATTATCAGTTCTCTGCCTTATTCTTTGGACCATTCACTGCACCAAGAGTGTTACAAATGTCTAGTTCTAGTTACAGCTTATTGCAGGCTATAGGTTATCCACATTTTTCTATATTTAGACTTGCTTATCTTTGCATAGTCTTTTTCAAAGTGTCAGGAATCTCTCACTTCAGTGAGAGATTTCTTACACAAGCTGGAATTCCAAGAGAACATTCAAAAGTCTTTTTCGACTCTTCCTGACAGGATTGTATTCCTGGGGCATCAGCTAGACACCTCAGTTCAAACAGCTTTTCTTCCACAGGAAAAATTGATCATTATTTAGGTTTTTCACATAAACTCTAGTCACTGTGAAGCAATACATCAGGATTTTGTGTCTCATGATATCCCTGGCAAGACTACACAAGAGAAGAATATAGTGGCATCAGAAGTCTCTCTGGTCCCAGCACCAACATCCTTTGTCTTTTCAAATGCCAGTGTTCAAGTTTATCATTAGAGAAACCACTTCCTGGAGACAGCAAATATCCCAAAATCTGGGGCTTCTCTTTTCACTTCCTGTTCTAAAGCAGTCAGTCACCACAAACTTACAGACTATGCCTGGGGAGCAGTTTCAGGACGGATAAAACTGCAAGCTGTGTGGGACACCAAGGACAGACACAAGCATATAAATATAAAAGAGACGTTTGCCCTGATCAAGCTACTCAACTCTTTGACTTATCTTTGTTTCCTGGGACCTCTTTATGTTGTTACAGACAATACCACAGTTGTGGTACATCATCAAGCCAAGTCATACCCCCTTTGCAGACTACACATGTTAGCTTGGATATAGCTTCACAGCACAGCCTCACTCTACAGGCCTGCTGCAATCTGTCAGACAAGCTGAGCATAACAAGGACAGACCCTCACAATTGGAAACTAGATGAGGGGGGTCATCCATGATTTGTTCCATCTGTGGGGAGTTCCTCAAGTATAGCAATTGCCTCCTCTCTGAACAATCAGCTGGCAAGATTCTGCTCTAGGACTTAATGCAAGAAGACCTGGAAGACAGAAGTGTTTTCTTTTCCCTGGACAAGAATGTTCCTGTATGCTTTTCCACCCTTCCCACTGATATTTAGTGTACTTCTGAAAATTCAGAAGAAATCCATCAAAATCATTGTGGTGACTCCCTTCTGGCCCAGGCAATAGTGGTTCGCCTTCTTTTGGAAATGGCCAGGAGCATCTACCATAAGCTTTGTCACAGAATGTATCTACTCACATAAGATCAAGGGTTTTATATGCCCCAACTTCAGTCAACTTCAATTGACTGGCTGGTTGATAGGGTTTTAATTGCCTTTAGGCACCTGTTTACTGAGTATATGCAGCAGGTCATAATGTAGGCTTGAAAGCCTCCTACTAGAAAATCATACATTAACTAATAGAACATTTTTTTAGTTGGTGTAGCCAGCATCCATTCAGGGCTAGTTATTCTCTGGTTTTACAGTAATTCTGTGAGTTACTATGTCTTTTCTGGGTCTATATCACAACATCAAAAGGAAAAAAATCAAGAATGGCTGAAATATCGAAATTGCCATTCATCGAAATCTCTTTTGTGGGGGGATGCGCCCGCCCCACAACCTGCGCTATTTATATATATATCAACTCCGAGATCACACTATAGTGAGGAAAGGGCAAAATTCCCAAACTTCACTGTACCGCAATCTCACAGAAAACAAATTCATGAATGGCAATTTTGATATTTCAGCCGTTTGAGATTTGTTCTTTTCGTTGTTGAGATATAGACCCATCCTTTCGTACTTCTCTATAAACTTTCATTTTTTGATCATTTCAGCATGTCTGCCTATGGATCCTCATCTTTCAGTGCATTCTCATGTCAAAATGTTTTTGTAAGGTGTTTTGCATAAGAGGCCTCCAAGAAAACTGGTGTCCCCTCCTTAGGATCTTAATTTTGTGTTGAAAAGCTTCACACTTGCTCCATTTGAACCAGCTAACCTAGATGAGTTGAGGTTCTTAACATGGAAAACAGTTTTACTGATTGTTCTGACCTTTGCAAAAAGGCTATGTGAGCTGCAAGTGCTTATGATAAGTCAACCCTATCTCATTTTCCTTAGAGACAGGGTTTCTTTGAGAACTAATCCATCTTGTATCCCTAAAGTGGTATCCAAGTGTACTTTAAGCCAAACTAAACAACCCATCTCTCAGTTTTCTTTCCTGAACCTAACAATGAGGGAGAAAGGAAACTCTGTACACTGGATTTCAACAGACAGCTCATGTAATATGTTGACAGAACTAAGTCTTTCAGATCCTCAGATCAATTGTTCATTTCTTGTGAATGTAAGAAGGGGCAACCTGTGTGAAAGCAGATGGCTACCTTTTGTTATACTCATCATAACAAACAAATTCCAGGCAGGGTCAAGGCCCACTCTACCAGGGCCCTGGCTTTATCTATGGCTTTTTGAAAAGCGTGGCATTCTACAAGTATTCTAGAAGCAGCAACTTGGTGCTCTGTAAATACATTTACAAGGTACTATAAGTTTTACTTATTCTTTAGATCTAGATCAGGCTTTGCTAGGGCCATTCTCCAGGGCCTCCTGGAACTCTCCTTCTACCTTCTAAATTTATTTATTTATTTTTATTTATTTGACATTTGTTTACTAGGGTGATTCAACTGGGTCAAAAAGAACCCATTTTCAGCAAAGGCCTGGGGAGAAAAGCTCCAAATTACAGAGGTATACAAACTTTGAAAAAATAAAAATTATACAGAGATATGGAATTACAAGAGTTCCAAGAAGTATAATGCAAAGATACAAATAAAGTAAAAGTCGTACAGTAACGTGATAATTGCAATAGTTCCAAAAAGTAAGCACATTGCTGTGAGTATTTGGTAACTAGTCATAATATTTCAATATATACAAATAAAAGGCACAATTTGAAGAAGTTCAGAAGAAGATAGAGAGATTCAGTGTGGCCTGATCTGGAGAAAAGGTTAGCCTGGATTGGCACAATGGCACAGCCAGTTGTTAATCATGTGTTGTTTCAGAACAAATTTAAAGGCAAGTAGGTTAGAAGTAACTCTCACAGTTAGTGGAACAGAATTCCAAGCCTTTGCAACATTATAGGAGTATAGGCTTAGTCCAGCATACTTAAAGACATTGGATATAGTGAAGAGTGCTTTATCTGTGGACCTAAGTGATCAGTTTGGGTTGTAAGGCTTGATGATGTTGTTTAGAGCTGGGCAGTCTAGGGGTTTGTAGACCATGTTATGGAGTGTTAAAAATGGGGTATAAAGTAAGTAGTTGGGGGATTCTATCCAGTTTAGTTTTTTCTAGTGCCAGACAGGGATGGATGCTGGTATTTGAGTTGGTGACAAACCTGGCTACCTTACTGTAGCATTGTTCCATTTTGGATTTGGAAGTGCCCAGTAAATTCGTAAGTATTGGTGCTCCATAGAGAAGGGATGGTAAAAGGAAAGTTTTGGAAAGGATGACTTTGGAAGAGGAGGTGAGGGTGTGTTTGTTTCTGTATAATGCGCCAAGTTTCTGATGAGTTTTCTTTATATTATGTTTTACGTGGAGATCAAACTTTAGTTGATCATCAATGATTACGCCGAGTAGCTTACTGTAATGGACAATTTTAATAGTGGTGTTATCAGAAGACAGAATTTTGAAGAAGTTTTGACTAGTAGTACAGTTCTTTGGCAGAAAGAAAAGCAACTTCCTCTTTTTTGGGTTGAGAAATAGCTGGCATTTAGTGAGCCAGGATTCAACAGCAGAAAAAAGTTAGCTGAGTATTGGAGAGAAGCTGGGATAGTGTGTGAGAGGTACAGGCAATTGCGGAGTCCTCCACATATTGAATGAAAGTTCCTGTAGTGGATGCAGAGTGTAGGTCATTAGTAAAAGTATTAAAAAGTAGGGGTCCTAAAATGGATACCTGCGGTACAGTGGTGGTGCTTGCTGGGAAGGGGGAGATAGCATAAGGCCATTTTACAGCCTGTTTTCAATTATATAAGTATCGTGGAACCAATTTAGTGTGTGAGGGGTAACTCCTAGGTTAGATAACTTGTTCAAGAGTAAAGAGTGTGACACAGTGTTAAATGCCTTTGAGAGATCAAGAAATAGAGCAGATAAACAGCACACTGAATCTGTAGCTCTGTTTACATGGTAAGTGAAGGCTAGGAGGGCAAATATAGTAAGCTAGGGTAATCTACCGATATAGGTAAGGCTACTGCAGCAGTGATTAGAATAATGAATAGAGTACAGTTGTGTAAGTAAACTTACTATAACAACAGATGTTCTAAAGATCAGTGCTGCTGTAGCCAGTCCCTTACTTTTTTTTTTTGTTCCTAGCATTGTTCTTTCAGGGCTCAGCTTCTCTCTCACTCTCTCTCTCTCTCTCTCTTTATTGACATAAAAGCTCTGAAGGGCTTGGCACCTAAACCTATCTGTTTAGTCAGCTCAGCTGAAGCTGACTGATGATTTGAGCATGTGGAAAGTGCCCTGCTGCTTTGGAAGTTGTCCAGCTGTTGCAGCTTTGGCAGGGTGTAGCCTATACAGCTAAGACTACTGCATCAGTGAT
This sequence comes from Protopterus annectens, assembly GCF_019279795.1. Taxonomy (NCBI): domain Eukaryota; kingdom Metazoa; phylum Chordata; order Ceratodontiformes; family Protopteridae; genus Protopterus; species Protopterus annectens. The sequence goes on from NC_056728.1 coordinate 1,273,215,401, forward strand.
AATTTTAACATCTACTGTTATGGTAAGTTAACTTACAACTAGAAAGTACAGTTTTATATTTGAAAATCTGACTATTAAATAGCCAAATGCAGTTCAACCTAGAACCTCTGTGTTTGGCTTTCTAGAATATAAATGCTATGTAGAGAAAAACACTATCTATCTATCTATGTATCTATCTATATATATATCTCTATCTATCTATATATGTGTGTGTGTATATATATATATATATATATATATATATATATACATATATATACATATATATATATATATATATATATATATATATATATATATATATATATGTGTGTGTGTGTGTGTGTGTGTGTATAGCACTACTGCTAAATTACCAGTAAGAAATTGCCACCACAAGATAAAATGAAATGTAAGAAGTCAAATACCTTGAACTAATTTAAATGAATATACCTATTCATAAATAACTTAAAATTACTGAAGAATAAATATCTATTAAAATATAATGTATAGGTATGTAACAGTATAAATTATACCAGTGCAGAATTACAGTATTTATTATTCATTTTTTATTCTGTCTTAACATATTTTTAAATGTGTTCATTTAAATGATATCTCTCAAGTATTTGATTTCCTATTGGTTATTTAACCTTGTGGTAGCAATCTGTTATCGGTCAGCTGCAACAATACAGTACAATATACATGTATGAAGGCTATATGCTGAGGTACCCTGTTGGATTGCATTTGGTTGCTTAGTAAAGCTGGATTTTTAATTAGAACCAGTACTGGACCTTTACTTTAGTGTGATTTTCTCAACTTCTTTTCTTATATTGGATGCCCTTGGTGAAACTGGGTAAATGCTCTTTCAGCTCCACTAGTTGCTTGATTACTGTTGTGAACTCGGTTTTCTTCTGAGCTGCAGTTTATTGTTGTGGGTTATTTGTTATGTAATATTTCTTTAAGTTTACTGATGTTCACATCAGTTTAACAGTGTGCCCCCCCCCAAAAAAAACACACACACCTTTTTTCCTTGCTGCCTTTGATCTTTCTTACATCACATTTTACCAGAGCTTTGTCTTCCAAAGTGGCTCAAACAATTTACATGGCATTACTTTTACATGCATTTTCTTCAGACAAACAAAAACTACTAATTCTACAGCCATTACTAAAAACATCTGGTATTGTTATCCTATTATTTCTGTAGTGGTACAAAATCTTCCAGGAATACCCAGGTCATGGCATAAACATTTGTTAATCTTGTGACTTTATAGTACATATGAAAGTCTTGATTCACTGGTCTTAATTTGATGCACACTTGTTCCAGGTCTCCCCCCATTTGTAAAGTCTGATGACCTTCTTCTCAGGTCCAAGATTATATATAGGCTCTTACTCTTCTGTTTTCAGTTATTCTGATTTTTAATAGCAATCCTCCTACTACTACTAGTAATAATAATTACATTTGCCCATATTTAGTGAAGGTTTACAATTCAGTCTTTTTCTTTCAAAAAGATCATTGACTTGGATATAGTGAGGTTCTAAGTCTTCTCCACATCAAGTCACTAAGTACGTCAGTGGAACATTATTGTCATTAAATGACTTCCACAGTGTTTTTTCTTTGTTGTAACTAATAATCCTTAAGATTATGAACTCTGCAACAAGTCTAAAGCTGCTAAAGGGTGTGGACGGCATTGAGCTGTAGATATTTTTTTTATTCAGAGAGAAATGAGGTAAGTAGCCTGAGAAGGAGGCTGAACTAGAAAATATGGCTGAAATCAAAAATCCTTACCACATAGTTATGTAACAGAATGCTGTAGTGAAAGAAAATTAAGTTGCCAAAATGATGGAGATGAAGTATGAGGAAGTGTGAATAAGAAAACAAAGCCTTGTACTTGCTTTAAACTTCAGAGGGTGTGGTACTGGTTCCTTAGAAAGTATTTTTGCCACTAATGAATGTGTGGTATTTGGGGCCTAGCCACTAACCAAGTGATGGAATTTCTTTCCTTTCTCTTTCGTGGTTATTTATCATCTCTGGAATATTACCTTTCCCCTTCTCAGTCCCATCAGCCTGATCACAAGCACTGATAAAATTAGGAAATTCCCAGTTCAGCATATAAAAATAACTGATAGTGCAGTGCATTTTGCAACTAGAGTCCATGTTTCAATACAACTTTTGAATTACTAATGTATTTATTAACCGGATTGTTGTAGTAGTACAAGACCCCTTTCAGCCACTACAAGGTCATAAGACTAGAACAAAACAACAGCGGAGGAGTAACATCAGTATGCATATACAAACATTGTAAGTACAGCAGAAGGTAAAAGATGATGTCAGGCATTTATAATCAGTAGCAAAGTTGTACAGTGTATATACAGTTATTGACCTGAATAGAAAGTGTACACATAACCATTTGTATGTAATGTAATGCAGCACAATACAGGATAAACATAAGTGTACAATGTACAGCAGAGAAATAATACACTACTAAGGTGAAATTAACTAGGATAACTAACCAGCATCGTTAAAACATTTGTTTTATTGTTGTAGTAGGTATACTTCTATATTTTTCTTAAAAAGAGAGAGACTGGGTTAGATATCTCCTTGGGTAGACTCCTCCATGCTGCTAAAGCAAGTTTGTAGAAAGACTTTTCACAGTAGGATAAAGGAAAATGAGGCCTACAGAGCTTCAACAAAGAGTTGTTTTTTTTAACAAGAAACATCTTTATTGAATTATCAGTTATGACATAGGCAATCACACTTTATATAAATGAAAACAAACCATATTAACATATTTTCAGTTTCAATCATTATATGTCACCTAGTTATACAGTCACTGTCAGTCAGATGATACATAGCTCATGCAATTCTTGGCCTTCCCTTAAACCTCATTTCTTTTCCAAAACATTATTCTGTGTGTATTGTTCCCACAATTCCCATTTTTATATAATTTCTTCCTACACTTTTCTAAAGATCCCATTTCTAGTTCTTTTATCTCTGTTACAGTATTCACTACTTCTAGTATGGATGGTTTAGACTTAGATTTCAATTTTCTAGTAACTGCTTTTTTGGCAGCTGCCAGAATTAAACTCAGCAAGGCTTTACTTTGTCTAGGCAATTCCAATTCTGTATCACAGCTCAAAAAATAATTTCCTTAGTTACATCAATTTGCTCACCCAGTATTTCTGACAGAGTAGTCTGCAGGAAATGTTTAAAGTCTGCCAACTCATTATATTTCCAAAAATATGTTCCCAGTTACCACTTGTTTCTCTTATCATACCTCCAACATTTGCAATGTACCTTTGCTTAGGGTATAAAAATACCTCTGCGAATAGTTCCAAACAAAAATGTTTAAAGTCTGCCAACTCATTATATTTCCAAAAATATGTTCCCAGTTACCACTTGTTTCTCTTATCACACCTCCAACATTTGCAATGTACCTTTGCTTAGGGTATAAAAATACCTCTGCGAATACTTCCAAACAAAGATTCTAAATCTTCTATACTTTGTTGCATATTTGGAAGCCATACATATATCCTCTGATTGTTTCTTTGTGAATCGCTTATCCAGCCTCGCTTCCCAATCCTTTCTAACATGCTCTGATTGATTCCTATAGCTAACATGCAGTATTTTGTACACCTTACTAATTATCCCTTTTTTTACCAGCAGCTTCTGTTCTAGATTCTACTAAAAGCTCTACCAGTGTTGTTCTTTCACTCAGGATCACCCTGCTCATTTCTCTTTGCCAATACCTTGACATCAGTCCTTGATAGAGAAGGCAATATCTACCCTCCAGTCCAAATGAATTCCTGGCCTTTTCCCATTCTATTACTTTTCCCTCTCTAATTATTTGCTCCCAATATCTGGGTTTCCTTGTCAGTGTTCTTCTGTAAATTCCCGGCCCCCCCTTGCATATTCTCTGTACACCTAATAGCAGTCATCCCTATTGACAGAATCTCCTTTCTCCATTCCTGTGTTGGCTTAGTTCTTAGAATACTTTCTGCTACTTTATGAATATAATATTCTGTATTGTTATTGCTATTCTTCTTAAGGAAATGCATCCCAATTCCCAGTCTCTCTTTATTTCTTAAGCTTCTCCTCTGTCTCATCATCAGCCCTTTCCACTTTGAATTATAGTTTTTTGCTTGTGCTATGTATAGCATCCTTAACTGTGTAGCATTGAAATACCCCTTTAAATCAGGTAATCCAAAAACACCTTTTTCTACTTGAAGGAACAATGTACCCCATTTTGACTCTTGCCCTCTTCCCCTCCCAGATAGAATCCTTCAACTCTTTATTAATTGCTATCCACAATTTCTCCTTTGGTTAACATAAATATGACTGAACCATGTATAAAAAAACTAAAGGGACTAAAAACATTTTCACTGCTTGTATCTTACTATCTGTCTCCATAGGCAAGAGCTTCCAATTTCTCAGCTTTTCTATTATCTTTTGTTTAGTCTTTTCTGCACACTCTTAGCTGCCATAAGATAATCCTTTTTAACCCATACTCCTAAGTACTCCATTTTATCTTCTCCTCATAAATATGGATATTACTGAACCAATTCTTGTGTGGGCACCTAATTTACAGCTATTGCCTTTGTTTTATCTTCATTAATTTTGTATCCCAAAAAGACTTGAAGCTGTCTCAGAATGTTCCACAATACTGAAATGTCCTTTTTGGTTTCATCAGGAAAATAATGTCTGCAAATAAAGCCAACTTTTCTTGATTACTATGCCAATTATATTCTTGAATTTATGAGTTCTTTATTTTCTTTGCTAATGGTTCTAAATATAATTCAGACAACAAAGAGGGCCTACCTGGTTCCTCTGCTTAAACAGAACTTAATGGACAGGACCCCCCCCCACACACACACACACTTTAATTTTTACCTCTGATCCTTCATATAGCCTGCTAATTAATCTTATTATTTTGTCAGGCAAAACAAATGCTTCATTGCCCTAGTTATAAAATCCCAGCTTACTCTGTCGACTGCTTTCTCTACATCAAGACCCACCAACAACAGTGATACTTTCTTACATTCTGCTTCACTCTGGATCATCAGTTTTCTATTAATGTTATCAAATGTTTGCCTCCCTTCTGCCAAACTACACTGATCCATATATAGCAATTTTGGCATCACCTTTGTCATTCTGTTAACCATTATAGACATAAATATTTTATAATAATGGTTTAGAATTGAATAATATGAAGCTGGATCTGATGGGTCTTTACGATCTTTAGGCATTACAGATACCACAGCTTTCTTCCAGGATGTCTGTGCTTTCCTCCTTTTAAAATACTGGTTAAGCAAAACCTTCCAAATCTTTATCACTTTCTTCCTTCATAGCTTCCAAACTTCCACATGAATACCATGTATTTCTGGAGACATTCCTGTACATTGTTTATACCTCACCATCTTTATCTTATCTCCTCCTATCCTGTTAGTAATTGAACCTCATATGCCTCTAACCTTGGCATGTTTAATTCTTCCATAAACATTTCCATTTGCACTTTTTCTTGATTTCCACATTTCTCTGCTTTATACAGATTTTCATAACATTTCCAAAATATTTCTGATATTTCTATAGCATCTCTAGTTATTTTCCTTGGTATAGGCTCCCTAAGCTTAGCAAAAATCCTTTCTACTTTCTGTTGCCTGAGCCATTATGGTAAAAGCTTTTGCGCTCCAGAGTTATCAAAAGCAGTTGCTTAACAGCAGTCTTTTTAAACTCATGCATATTACTGAGGTAGCCCCTTATTTTCTCTTTAGCACTCTGCAGTTATGCTTCCTCTTGCTCTGTGAGATTCATCTTATTCTGCAGTACTTTAACCTTTGTCATTCCCTGTAAATAATTCTTATTACTTCTTAACAATATCTCTTTTTCTTTTATTTCTACCCAATTTTTAAACTCCACTTTCATTTCATCTCAATCCCTAGCTGTATTTGCTGAAGAAATTTCTATCTTCTGGTACAACTCCCAAATAATTTCCTTTAGCCATTAGTTAAATTCCACTCTGTTTAACAGATATGTGGGGAAGCCCCAGTGTCTCATTTTTATTTAATTTCCCTGCATTTTTATTTTAGTTATTTTTGGCTTGTAATATTAAATAGCTATTGGATGTGTATTAAAACTTTCAGTTAAATGCACGTGTTCCTGTGAAGTACAATTTCTGTATAGCATAGCCCAGTTTTTGTAACTTGGGGAATAATACATACATTCTGTCTGAGCTCCTAGTACTGAATTCCAATCTTCCATACCAAGTATTTTAATAAATTCCTTCAAAAATCTACCCTCTTTTGTTACATTTTCCTTCTAGTCCCCAGATACATCTTCATTGCTGCAAATCAAATTCTAGTCCACACCTGTGAGTAATATTCCCTGCTGAAAGCTGACTATTTCTACTAGAATTTTCTTAAGCTCCATTGTTGCAATCTTAGGTGGAATATAAATACAGGTCAGAGTAACCCTGCTCCTTTGCTAGTAGCCCCTTACTGCTACAAATCTACCATTATTGTTTTTTTTTCTCTCTTCCATCAATATTGGAGCTCCACTAGCAGTTAATGTAACTACTCCCCTTTTCCTATGCCCCAGATCTTCCACAGAATTAAAATGATTTCTTTATTAAATTCACAAGCCCAGTTCTTTCCAAATGTATCTCCTGTAGCATAGATATTTGCACTCTGCATTTTTTAATGTAGTGCACTACTCTTTCTGTTTTGTATATACCTGTGAGACCATTACACTGAAAGATTGGAAGGCATTGCCATAATGATAAGAAGTTATTATCCCCACCTGTCATGTATAACATTTTTTTAAATGTCTAGTTTTGGCCTGTGTTATATGCATACAGCAATGTTTGGCAGGTGACCTTTTATACTGTTGTCATATCCATTTGAGCCTATGTCACATCTTACAATACTTTTTGTTTTAATGAAAACCCTCAAAACACATAAGAAACCCACCCCCAAAACACATCCATAAGTTATTAACTTAACACAAACACACACAACTATGTGAAACTTCAAATAATGAAGTTTAACCTTTAAAAGGAAATGTTATTCTAGATTGACATCTACACTTACAGGCTTGAATTGACCTATAATGAAGGTTATCCATGTTAAGATATATGGTTCAACCCGTGCTTCAACTTACACTAAGTGGTGCCTGTTTTTTTGTTTTTCTTATCCGTATTCCTCTCCCTGATGTAGAAAACAATGTGAATACTTTCAGAAAATATTATCTTTTAGCAATTAAAATAAAAAGCATTCTGTTTTCATTGCCCTTGTCAGCTTGTCTCCAAAGAAAGAGGAGAACCAGATGCACAGTTGCCTTAAGCTAAAAGCTTCTCATGTTGCACCATGAACCTTTATTTGCTAAAGGAAAAAAACTTTTCATTACATTAACTTTTCTTTTATTTACATGCTTCCACTTAAAACTTATTAGCTCAAGCCAAGGGCCATAATCCAGTTATTCTCCTATGCAAAAACAAGAAAAAGCATATAAATGTTACATGCTATTTTATCTAGGCTTTATTCTGTTTTTACATTGTAGTGCCTTTGTTTCTTAAAACCAAACAAGAAGAAAGAAAGAAAGAAAGAAAGACAGAGGAAGGAAAAATGAGCACCTGTTATTTCCTTCTTCTTCTCCTCTCCTTAAAATAGTATGTGTAAAAATATATATATTAAAAATAATTACTTGACCTTGTCTACATTTATTCAACACATAATTCCTGTTAAGAGCTACCTTATAATTAATGTTGCTGTTTAGTCCCAGTGAAGTGTATCCATTAAAAATGACCTTCCACTTTAACTCCTTATATTCCAGTTTACACTCCGTATCACCATTAAATCACTAGAAACAAAATCTATAACATAAAACAAATGTTTTTTGAAATTATTACATTCCCTGGAATGTCTTCCTCCATCCATCCATCCATACTTCCTCAACCCTGCATGCTATTTTGTTGAGAATTCAGTTTTTGTTAGTTCTTTATTGGTCATGTGACAGGTAGGATGTGTATTTAAATGATTTGTGCTTTTGATAGAGACAGTTCAGAAGAATTGATTAGGTCGAAACTACTTAACTATTAAAAGTTTATTTAGTTTTATGTGGTCATTCTCCATTCTTTGATAGTTTCTCTATAAGCTTTATTTTCAGAAGAATTAATAGCAGAATTCCCTTCTGTTTGACAGTTTACTTTTTGTTTGATAAACTTTTGTACTTCCTCCATAGCATGTTCTGCATCAAAAATTGACTTTGACCCTCCAGGAAGAAATATTCTGAAGACAACTGGATACAGCAGCTTGAGTCCCACACCTGCTTCTCGGCATTCCCTGATTGCTGCAAGAAATGTATTCCTTTTCTGCCTGGTGTACAGTAAGTAATCATTTTCTACAAACACTCTACTATTTCCAACTTTTAGTACTTTGCTGTTCTGTCACAGTGTTTCGTTTATTTTTAATCAGCTGTGAGCACATTTGACTTATTTTTTCCTCTAGATTACTGGAAGTCATGCCTTGCACCAAAGATGGATCTTGAATTGCTTTTTGCTGAACAGCTGCAGGATCATTCCCAGCCAGTGTTTTCTCCTCACCTTTTGTAGTTGATTTTGTTTCAGGTTTTCTAAATTTCTTATTTGCTGGCATCCAAGTAGTGCACATACTAGCTAATAACTGAAATCTACCCAAAAAGATAAATTCACTTGCTCTGATTTCTGAGTTTCTGTTTTCACATTTGGATAGCTGAAATGAACCTGTTACTCAGTGTGCAGCCATCTTGGAAGTCCAACAAAGAGTTGTTTCCAATGTTATAGGAGGATTTAGTTACTATTAATTTATTGGCAAAAGGAAGACAAAAGCCTTCATTAAATAGTTTAAAGGTAACTGTTTAAAAGGTAGGTAGGTAGAACTGGCTATCATAAGAAGCCATTTAACTTGCATAACAGTAATACAGGGATGCCGCGGTGGTATGGCGGTAACGTTGTTACCTCACAGCAAGAGGTCCTCCCGTTCGATTCTCGACTTGGCTTGGGAGTGCCTTCTGTATGGAGTCTGCATGTCCTCCCCGCGGTTGGGTAGCGTTCGAATGACATGCGTGCATAAATGGGCGTGCCTTTGTTGAAGGTTGGGTGTCCAGCTGGCACCTTGGCATTTCATAAAAAATTTACTGCCAATCATTAGCAGACCGGAGTTCCACTGTGGTGACCCCTTACCGGGAAAAGCCGAAAGACAAACAACAACAACAGTAGTACAGAGATGCTTTGTACGGCTAGCAAGATTATTAAATCATCGAGTTTAATTTTGTGTTGTCTGTAGTTTAGCAGTATTATGTCCAGATAGAGTGGTGATAATGAGCAGCATGTATTTAACTCTTGGGATTAGTACTTTAATGGCAAAGGCTATTCTTGCTTCTAGATTAAGAAGGTGGGAAATGGTGTAAGTCAGATTGAGCGATTATAGTACTGTAATGGTTGTAAGCTCTATAAGATAATAAAAAGGAATGGTTTCATCTAGTAAACCTCCTAAATATATTTGTGTAACAAAAGGTAGTGCTGTACCCAGTGGATCAACAGTTATAAGTAGACATATTGTAGATCTTTTGTTGCTGCCACAGGGACTTATTTGTATTTATAATTAGTTTTTAATTAGCAAGTCCCATATTCATAGGTTCATAGGTTCATACTAGGCTATCTGCCTTAGGGCATTTATAAGCCTAGCCAGAGTGTGTTTGGCTTTCGCCACCCATTTTAAATTAATTTTGCTATGCCCTTTTTCGAGGTTAGTATACTGTGCCTTAGTCTAACAGTGACACATAAGTGATACCCGGGGTATTAATGCAAAATCTTTTTTAGTAAAGATCGTAACTAATAACAGGATTTAACGACTGTATTGAAGACCATGTTATCTGTGTACAAAGTAATACTTAGGTGAGGTAGATCTCATGGTAAGCTGTTTTATATGGGTGTACTGAAACTGAATGAAACATTGATGTTTCTGAAACTGACAGTAAAACACTGATATTGCAAATGTTGACACTCCTATGAATGAGGTGATCAACAATCACAGTGCATGCAAAATGTAACATATAAAGTAGTAAAGACACATCTTTTTTTTTTTGTAGCAGGGACAAGTTCCATTGTACCCTCCACACCCATTAATAATTACATGTGTACAAATTTCGAGATCGTAGAGTGTCAGGGAAAGGACATATTTCCCTACCATAAGAATTGTGCAGTCTAACATACCTGTGTATCATCTTTTTAGTCAATCAGGTTTTATAGGCTAAACAGATGTTGACCAACTTCAGTTGACCCAGACAGATATATAAAATATTGAAAGAACAGGGGCCCTAGGTCTGAGCATTATGGAACACCACTGAAGGACTAGCCAGTTGGAAGTGCTGTAACTTGAGAATCTGATGTTTTCATTTTTATTCATTCCTCAGTGAATAGGATTGGATCTGACCCTTGGATCTGACTCAGCCACTTCCTTTACATTTTAGGATCCAACTCTCGAGCTCCTCCCTTACCCACAATGCCCCTGACTAACTGTATTACCTCAGATCTCATTTGCCACTCTTCAAGACTGGTCAGGATTGAGATTTCTCGAGCTCATAGTGGGTTTAGGGAGTGAATTTAAATGTTTTTTCCCTTCAACTTACATTTTCTTCTTCCTTTTTATAATTAGTTATATCTCCATTAACGCCTTTCCAACTTTTCTTACCACAAACTAGGTTCATTTCTTTTTGGTAATCTTAGTTACCATTGCTGGTAACTTCCATTTATTACCTGATTCTGAGGTAGCCTATTTCTTACCATAGCTTGTATTAAAAATTTTCGCTTCCCTTCTCTACTATTATAGTTGTTTTAAAAAAATTCCTTTTTTTCCCCCTTTTATCTGAATACTTTTTTTTGCTACTTTTCAGTATGGCTGATAAGCCTACTGGATTCAAAAAGTGCACTTCCTGTGGGCATAAGATCTCCAACTCTGATGCCACAGGGAGTGCATTTATTGTCTGGGCCCTGCATATTTGGATACCTCCCAGTCCATTTGTGTGGCATTTAATGCCAGGGCCATTAGCTACAGAAGAAACAAACTAATTTTAAAAGGCCTCATTCCAGCTTCTGCTCTTTCTGCTCATGCTTCTTCATCACGGGCTCAACTCCCCTCTCAAAAATCAAAGGAACCCAGGGAGCACTGAAAACACTCTCCTACATGGTCTCCTTATTCAGCACCTTCTTCTGGACCTCCTAAGAAGGTCTCAAAGAGCTTGGATCCAAAGTCTTTGGATCCAATGTATACTGCTGCAAAGTCTCCCCAGCTCTGTACTCCCAGATTTTTGCTGGAGCCAGTATCCTCAAGGTTAAGGTTTGCTTTTCTCGAGGAGATGCCTAAAAAGTCTTCCAGGCCACCATCCACTTCTTCCTCAGTTAGGTCCTCCCAAAGTCTTTCAGAGTCAGAGGTGGAAAGAATGCTGAGAAAATTTCTCAGGGCACAGATCCAGATGGGGGTCTTGTTGGCTCCATCCCCCATCGGATTTGTGAGCCTTAAACCTTCCTTCCAGCCTGCTGTTGCTCCTTGTCTGACCTGCTGAGATCTGTTGGATCTGAAGATCTTTCTTTCTTGTACTCTGGTGGCCTCCCTGATCCGATTGGCTCCTACCCCCTTAGAGCATGATGGTTCTCTGAACCAAAGTGTTGGCGTTGGATCCAAGGGGTTGACTTTGACTCCAAAATTTTCAGAGCCATCACTTCCCTCTGAGCCTCTTCATTGCACAGCTCATCTCTGACTTGTTCCTCAGAGTAGAGGGTCAGGGAAGGCCTGGGATCATCTGTGCCAAGATTTTTGGCCCCGGCTGAATTGACCTTTTGCCTTCTAAGTGATAGAGAGGGTTTTCTCTCACCCCAGAGCAGTTTTGAGTCTTGTATCTTTGGATCCAATCCTTGTTCCATCATCAGATCTTGTGTTAGAGTCCTCTCATCCTACACCTCTGGGACAGCCAGCCCATATGAGCTTCCAAGTAGTTCCCACCAGGGAACTCTCTGCTTCTTCCAATACCTCTCCAAAGCACCCCACTGAAGAGGTTTCTTGGAAGAGTTCATGCAAAAAGAGGCACTTGGATTCCCTACAGGAATCCCTCACAGAAAACACCGATTTTGATGAAGGGGAAGGGTTGCCTTGATCTTCACCTGAGGATGTCTTGTTTGGAGACATCTTAGAGATCCATCACAAGAAAGGTGATTGATCTTCCCAAACACTTTCCCCAGGGGTAGTCAGTGTTCTTGGAAGCCTTCGGGTTTGGACCATCTACATCTTGGGTTACCCCACCTGAAGATGCACTTACAGACCTTGTCTCCCACAGGGCATGGAAGAAACCGGACACCATGGAACCAATCCCCTGACACCTGGACAAAATTTTGAGTGCTCTCTCTGACAGACAGTACTAGATCAAGGGAATTCCTGTAGATGCCATGACAGATGTGACAGCCACTAAAAAGAAGCTGGCTGAACAGAGCTCTACTGTCCATCCCCCTAATATGGAGTCTAGGACATTGACAGGTTTGGAAAGCAAGTGTATGCATCAGCAACCTTGTCTTTATGATTGCCAAACTACCTAGCACATTTCACTAGGTTACAGAGGGACTTATTTAAGAACTCTCTAACACTACCCCTGGGTCCATGTCCACAGAGGAACAAAAGTCTTTTTCCTCATGACTGGCCACCCTGCAATCCATTACTAACATGTTCCTGAGGTTAATCTCACACAAGGCTAAAGGTTCTTAAAGGGTGGCCAGTTCAGGCATAGCCATTAGGAGACATGCCTGGATGCAGTTGTTCAATTTTGCAGATCCCCTCAAGGCATCATTCACCACCTCTCATTTTGACAGATTTCCCTTATTAGGGACAACAATGAATGAGACACTTTACCACAGTGAGAAGGATGGAAAGACTTTATCTGCCATGAGAAGCCACTTCTCTACCCCGCAGAGGCCTTTTTCCAGGAACCAACGCGGTGGTAAAAAGTTGTGGTTCTGAAAATCTCAAGGATCTTTCCAAAAGTCAAGTGGAGACTTCCCCCCCCCAGAGGCAGATGAGGGAATAACTACTATGGAAGACACCTCTTGCATGGCAGAAGGGATCCACAGATTCAGAGATCTTGAGATTCTTTCTTGGACAGATCCTTTCAGTGCTCCTGAAATGTTGCCTGATTGTCCCTGTCTGGAGGCAGTCAGGGGGAGCTTGTCCTTGCACCTAAAAGCCTGGATAGCCATCACAAAAGATTCATGAGTGTAAAGGATCATATCCAGAGAATATTTCATTCCCTTTTTACAAGTTCCCCACAGACAAAGGAAATGTCTCCCCAATGTTCCACCCAATCGGAGGGAGTTAGCAGCTCTAGAGATTCAAAAGCTGCTGAAGAAAACAGTCATCAAGCGGTCTCCCCAGACCAAAGAGGATCTGAAATTCACTCAAGGTTCCTTTTAGTGCCAAAGAAGACAGAGGACCTGAGACCTAGTTTGGATCTCAGTTATCTGAACCAGTTCATGAAGAATTCCAAATTCTGGATAGTCATGGTTCAGTCCATTCTGCCCCTCCTGTGGAAGATTGACTGTATGTACTCTATCAATTTTGAATACGTGAGTTTTTACTTTGAAAATGAATGTCAGACAGGTTCATTCTCATCTGTATCCCCCAGCAAGAATTGTTCTCAAAGCCCTAGGGTCAATGACTGCTGCAATAACCCTAATACCCACTGCTCATCTTCATATAAGAACATCTTCAATGGACTCTAGTAGTGCAATGGTCTTTTCATCAACTCCCCTTATGATAGCCGATAAAATTATCTCAGGTTTGTAAGAAATCCCTACTGTGGTGGACACACTCTAAAGAGATTTGTCAGGGGCATCCATTTATTTTTCCTTCCATGAACACCATGTTCACCACAGACACCTCTCAGATGGGGTGGTGAGCATTACTTGGGAAGGATTTTTCAAGGCACATGGTCCACAGAGGAGACCGATTTGCATATAAATGTCTTGGAGATGAGAATGGTGCTTCTAGCACTGTAGGTCCTTCAGACCTCTATTCCTCTAAGAACTATTGCTATTCAAATGGACAACATGTCAGTAGTTTGGTACCTCAACAGATGGGGGGATCCAGATCTTATCCCCTGTGCTGAGAAGCAATGAGGGTTTGGCAGTGAGCAATCTCCACCAACCGCTTTCTTGTAGCAACTTACATATCAGGGAAATCCAACATCTTAGTGAACAAGCTGAGCAAGACCATTCTGTAAACCTCACAAGTGGTCTCTCAATCAATCAGTGGCAAATATAATCTTCCACAAATAGGGTCAACCTTGCAGCGATCTATTCACTTCTCCCCTCAACAACAAATTCAAAAGGTTCTTTGCCCTAATTCAGCCACAAGGACATTCACAGACAGATGTCCTAGTCCACAGTTGGCCCGCTGGTCTCTTTTATGCTTCTCCTTCCCTGACTCTGTTCCCCAAGTTTCTTCAGAAAGCTCTCCGGGTGAGGATCAAGGTAATCCTCATTGCCCCCTTCTAGCCTCAGCAAGTGTGGTTTCCCTTACTATGGCCTCACTTAGTATGTCCTCCATGGATACTTGATCCCAGTCCAGATCTCATGTCACACCCATCAGGGATGATTCATTTGGACATTACAGGCCTCAAGTTGACTGCATGGTTTCTCCACTTCCAGTGATGGCTAGATATTCCAGTCTTTCCTCTCCAGTTCGACAGATTCTTTTTTTGTCTCACAAACCATCAACCAGGAAGATTTATAAGAACAAATGGAAGAAGTTTTCCTTTTGGGCACAACAGAGAGAATTAGATCCTTTCACTGCCCCACTTCCTGTTGTTATAGATTTCCTTGCCTCCATCTTTCAAAGTGGGGCAAGTTTCTCCACCATCAAAGTTCAGATAGCAGCCATCTCTAACTACCACATCAGAGACAATTCTTCTCCTTTGGCTTCATCAAAATTATGTAAGGAATTTCTCAAAGGTATCTTCTTTCTCAGACCTCCAATCAGAGACCCTACTCCACCTTGGGACTTGACTTTGGTATTGCAGACATTTGGCACATCCAGCCTTTGAACCTTCAGTTAAAGCACGCCTTAAGTTTCTGTTTTGGAAAACAATCTTTTTCGTGGCTGTAACTTCAGAATGACAAGTTTCTAAACTCGAACACTCTTCAAAGCCACCATATTTGATTTTTCACAAAGATAAGAGTTACCTTATGCAATAATCCTTATTTTCTACCAAAAGTTGCCTCTGCAACACACATCAATCAAGTTATCAGTATAACAGTTTTCTTTCCCAGTTTTTACAATAAAGGAGAATATACCCTTCACCTGTTAGACGTACATAGGCAACTTAATTTTTGCCTTCACAGGACTAAAGAATTTAGAAAAAATGAACAATTGTTTGTCTTGTATTCTAATACTAAGAAGGGGAAACCCGTCTTAATAGTTACCCTAGACAAACTAATAATCAGTGAAACAACTTCAAAAATAATAAAGACCAAAGGCGAACCATGAGTAAAACTCCCACAAAAGGTTTTTAATCAGCAAACTACAGATAAAGTAAGTGCTTTTGTCTTGCTTCAATGAGCAAGACTTCAGGTCTGATGATGTCTTGCTCATTGAAGCAAGACTTCAGGTCTGATGAAGTTTTGCTCATTGAAGCAAGACGAAAGGGCTTGCTTTACATGTGGTTTGCTGATTAAAAACCTTTTGTGGGAGTTTTACTTGTGGTTCGCCTTTTGTCTTTATTATTTTTCAATAGTTACCCTAGCAAAATGAATAACATATTGCATTTCCTATGTATATTCTTTGAAAGGTTTATCCTTGCCAAGACCACCAAAAGCTGGTACATCAACAAATAAACTTGATCAATGGCTACATCATTGATGACATTTATGGAGCTGCCACATGGTCTAATGGTCACACTTATTTCTCATTACAAATTGGATATTGTCTCCAGGAAAAGAGCAGCATTTTGTTCTGCACTTCTCCAGAATATCTGTCCATGAAGGCCACTCAAGGTGAACGTAGCTGGGTACTCTGTCCCATTCATTGAGGAACAAATGAAAATGACAACATCAGACATAAAAATTATGTACTCAACATAACTATGCATCTGTGCTGTCCATTTTCCTTCTTCCTCATCTTCCCTCCCACCGTCCCCCTAGCCATGTCTTTGGAAGAGACCTAATACAGTTGTTACTAGGAACCTTAGTTCCATTTTGAACTCATGACTTTTCAGCTATCACTTTTCTATCATAGCTATATTGAAATACTTTTTTGTGCTATTGTATAATAGCAGAAAACTTGCTCTGAGGTAATACAATTAGGGGCATTATGGATAAAGGAGGAACTTGACAGGTGGATCCTAGAATCTAAAGAATGTGGCCAAGTCAGACCTGAGGGTTGAATCTGAAACCATTTGTTGAGGAAGAATGAAAACGGACAACACATGTATAGTTATGATGGGTACATAACTTTTTTTTATGAAAGATTTGTAGATAAGAAATTTTGAAACCATGAAATAACCTTTACTGAAAATATACAGGGTCTTAGTTTATTAAGGAGGAGGTTGTGGTTGACAGTTTCAAGTGCCTATGACTCCAGTTAGTAATCCTTACTAACGCTTTCTCAACGTTGCTGTGTATTTCAGAGGGTAAACAGAAAGTAGCTATCTGCATTAGATTTTGGGAAAAACACGTTGTCTGTCAGTTAAGAGATGATATTTTTGCATGTGTTCAAGCAATTGCTCGTATATGATCTTCTCTTTGCTAGAGGGTGTAGGTTTGCAGTAGGTCTGTTATCTGATGGTATTCTGGGTTAAGGGGCCGTAGTAATTGATATGAACAAAGCATGTTTAAAACTGGGAAGCATTTTTTATTCCAAGTTTTTGATAGACTGCTGCATTGCTGGGCATCGTTGAATGCAAGTAGTGGAAGTTGGGGTTGAAAGTATAGTTAAGTAAATGCAGGCATTCTGCAATTTTCTATGATCTGTGGTTTAAAAATGTAGATAGTTTAGAAGCTCATGAAGTGGTGCTGTGGGTTTGACATAATTTACAGATGAGAAGATGAGGAATTCTGTCATGAAGAGAAATTAAATATTTTGGATAACGTGAATCATACCTGTTGCTAAGATGTCTGAATTTGTTGTCTTGGAGGATAGTTGTTTTATGAAGCTTGAGTTTGTTACTAATGTATGAGTAGTTTGTATGCTCCTAAAGTAATTAACTTTAGCTTTATTAAAAGGGTTTACATAGGATAGGGTTTGTCAGGAATACTGGTTATTATACAGTAAGAAAGATGCTTGCATTTAAGGGTTTGGAGGAGTTCCTTCATTAATGGGTTGTATCAAGTTGGAAGAATGAAGCAGTCTGGTCAGTTTGTTTTTAATGGAGAATTTCTGGGGTCCATTTAGGATTTAAATCAACTTGTATGATTTTGTTATCTTTCATTTGTGATGAGAATACGTTAAGGACATTCTGTTGCAAAATAATTATGGCAGGTAATGAAATGTACACAGTCACTGGAATAGTTTTGTTTGACCACCCAGCATCAATTCCGTAAGACACCCATTTGATCTGGAAATGTTTGGGTCTGTACTTTCCACTAAGAGTGTTGGGTGGATGTGGCTGCTGCCGTTTACTAAAGTTAAGACTCTGCCTCCTTGTCTAGGTCTTAGTCTCTTGTTTTTGAAGATAGAATATTTTATTTATTTATTTATTTTTTTATTTATTTTACATTTGTTAACCGGGATGGTCCGACTGGACACAGGTCCATTTTCAGCAGAGGCCCGGGGAGAAAATCTCCACAGTAATTAAAAGTTTACACAATATGTTAAAATATAGTATACAGAGAATTTTCAAACAATATGTTAAAAATACAGTATACAGCAGAAGACATAACAAGACCTATATATACAGGAAAAAATAATTACACATGGTTAATAACAGAGTAAGTATACAAATTAAATCAGCATTAGGAGAAGATCTAGACTGCAATATATATTACAATATGTATATTAGGAACTGAGGTATGTAAGTGGAATAATTTGAGGAATTATTTAATACATGGGCATGGCCACTTATTCTTTAAGTGTGTTCTAAGTGAGTTTTTAAAGTGAAAAGAGGTAGGGACAGAAATCAGAGCAGGAGGGAGATTATTCCAGGTTCTAGCTATGGAGTGGGGGAACAGTGCTTTTCCTGCAGTATTGTTAGCCCTAGAGATACAGAGGAGGGGTTTGTCGGAAGATTGGAGAGGATGATGTGTATTATGGTGGGTGAGAAGTTGGCCTAGTGCAGGTTTTTTTTCTGGATGTGTTACCACATTGTAGGCAATGACTAACTGGTGATAGTTTAGTAGCTGGGAATGTTCCAGCCATTGCAGTTCCCTTAGAGCCTGGTAATGGTAGGTTCTAAAGGTGGAGTTGTTTGAAAACTTGGCGATTTTATTATAACATGATTGGAGTTTGGCAAGGTCAAGTTTTCTAAGCTGGGTAAGAATTGGAGCAGCACACATTAGGGTAGACAAGAGGTGAGTTTGAGATAGGGTAATCTGTGCTTTTTTTGAGAGGGATTTCCTGTGCCTATATAGTGTTCCCATTTTTTTATGGACTTTTTTGATAGTTTGTGAAATGTGGCTGTCAAAGTATAGATTGTTATCAATTTGAATGCCTAGGAGTTTGGTATGGTCAGAGGGAGAGATAATAGTGCCATTTTTGGAGGAAGTAATGAAGGATGGGGGGTGGAAATGGTTTTGTTGGAGGTGAAAAGTAGTAATTTGGTTTTATTAGGGTTTAGGATAAGTTAGATATGAGTGATCCAACTTTCCACAGAGCTAAAGGATTCCTGGGTGAGTTGTTGTAGGGTGGGAAGTGATGGAGCTGAACAGATAAGAATTGAATCATCAGCATATTGTATAATTGAAGCATGCTGTGTGGTGGTATGGAGATTATTGGTAAATATGAAGAAAAGAAGTGGGCCTGATATGGAGCCTTGTGGTACACCTATGGTAGTTGGGAGTAAGGGGGATCGTACACTTTGATATTGGACAGATTGTTGCCTATTTGACAGATAGCTTTTAAACCAGGCTATAGCGGAAGGGGCAAAGGATAGGGATGTCAGGGTGTCTAGAAGTAAGGAATGTGAAAACATGTCAAATGCTTTGGAGAGGTCTAGAAATATTGCAGATATAAAGTTATTATTATTTCTATGTTGGTTGATCAGATTGGCAAAAGAGAGCAGAGTGGTGGTTGTGCTATGGTGTTGTCGGAAGCCATGCTGTGTGGGGTAGAGGAGATGGTGTGAGTTTAGGAATTGTGTTACCTGAGAATGTATACATTTGTCTTGTATTTTAGATAAGGGGGGATAGAATGGCAATGGGGAAATAATTTGAGTATTTGTAAGAATTTCTGCCTTTATGTAGTGGAATAATGTATGATACCTTCCATAGCTGTGGGACATATGCTTCTTGCATGGAGCGATTGATAAGAATAGAAATAGGGTAGGATAAGGATTCAGCAGCTATTTTCAGGAAGTTGGCTGGTAGATTGTTAGTGGCAAGGGTGGTAGGTTTCAGTTTTAGGAGGTGTTTTTTAATTGTTGAGATGGGAATGGGTAAGAGCGTAAAGGATGGGATGTTGTCAGGGCATTTGGATGGGCTATATGTAGGGCTGTTTTTGAATAGTTGGGAGGATAGTGTTAAGATGGATTCTGTGAAGTGGTGATTGAATTGGGAGGCAATGTCCTTGTTGTCGTTCATGGAGTTAGGAGTGGGAGTGGTAGTTTTGCCTGGTTGTAGGAGAGAGTTAATTGCACGCCAAAACTTTTGGGGATCTTTTGAATCTTTGTTTTGGATATTGAGGAAGTAGTTTTGTCTATCGAGTTTAGTTTGTCTCTTGGCCTGATTTCTAAGTTGTAGGTAACTTTGTTTGGCTAAGCTAGTATTGTATTTCTTCCAAATTCTCCAAGCCTTATCCCTTGACTTTAGAAGGGTTCTAGTTTCCCCTAGTTAGCCATGGTGCATAGTTTGACTTTGCTCTTATTTTCCTAATTGGTGCAAGTCTATCAAGGATATTGATGAGAATATTGTTGAAGAAGTCAACAGCTTGGTCTAGATTTAGGGTCTGTAGTGGTTTCCAGTTAATATGTTTTAGAATACTGTTTAGTTCTATATTTAGTTTATGATCATCTCTGACTTGTCTAAAAACAATGGGTTTGGCTATGTTGGTACGTTTCCACAGGAGGAAGGTGGGGAGATGGTCACTACGACCATCAGGAAGGTATCCTGTCTGATAGTTTTGTTTGAGGCAGTTAATTAGTGTCCAATCTAGAATAGACTGTTTGTGGGTTTTTTTGTCGATTCTAGTGGGTTCTTGGATAAGTTGGTAAAACTGTAAAGATTAATATGGTTAGTGGAGTTGTTAGAGGTACAGGCTGACCAATCAATGTTCAGGTCACCTAGTGAGATGGTTTCTTGGGGGAGATTATCTGTGGCCCATTGTAACATATCTTCAGTGATGGGAGAGTTATTACCTGGGGGAATATAACAGCAGAGAATGATGCTAGTTTTTGTGTCATTTATGCTTAGGCTTGTACCTAAGGTTTTGGCATTTTGAATTTTAGGTATGGGGGTTTGTAGAGGTTTGATGTTGATTGTATTTCTGTAGAGGATAGCAACTCCACCTCCCTTTTTGCCCACTCTATCCTGTCTCCATTTTATGGAGAACTATTACAATACACTATCTTTCAGCCATGTTTCAGTGATAGCTATAATGTTAGGACTGTAAGGAATTGCTCAGGCTTCTAATTGAGCATTCTTATTGTTTATGTATATGGCATTAAGGTGAGCAATGGACAGGAGTTTTGAGTTTTGTATGAGTGAGTGAATCTGAATTTATATGTATATCATCAAAGAATAAAACTAGAGAAAGGCCATATACTTTTGAGTTTTTAAGTTTAGGTGAAAGGTTTTAGGAAAGCAAATGAAGAATGGAGCGGTATACTGGACTTTTTGGATCTTCAACGGGCATTTGATAGCTGGAAGATTCAGAATGTCACTTTCAGTCACTCATTTTGCAGGTTCACTGGATAGCAAGATTAGATCTTAGAGACCGACTGGCACATTCCAGTTCTTTCTAGAGTAAATAAGATTTATCTATTGCTCATAAGGAAGCATAACTCCAGATTTGCTCTTCTGCATTGTAGTATAGTTTCATCCCCCCAGGTTTTTCACCAAATGATTGCCACCAGTTATTAGAGCTATCAGAATAAAGGGTATTTGTAAAATGACCCTGTCTGGATGATTAGTGCATGTCCACTCAGGGGACCAGCTTCTGCATTAGTCATGGTTTTATTTAAGTTGCCTGTTTTCCAACAAGTAACAGGCATCTTATTTTAACTGGTATAGATCACTGATCCCATTGGGCCCTTCTTGTCTTCTTTCACTTCTGGCTCACAACAGCGTATATTTCAGTTGTTCGGTTTGAAATACTTCAAATGATAAAAATGTGAGAGTATATCAGAAGTTAAAGATACCAGGTAGAGAGCCAATTCAAGAGTCCTGAACAGTGAGAAAACATTTGCATTGATTTTTGGCAACCTACAGGCATTCCAAACAGCAATTTTCATTGAAAAGAGAAGAAATACTTGTTTTAATTTTGTGTGTATATTTCTGTTGTACTTAAAGTTGCCTGTAATCTGATACAGTTTTTTTGTGTGTTTTTCTATTTGTTTCATTTTTTGACAAAAATGTAATTGCATGCATTTTCAGCTTGGTTTGTTGCCATTTGTAGTTTGATTCACAATAGTGACAGTGTTGTGGTTTACTGCAGGATCTGTGCCTCATATGTACTGTCTCTACTGTATTTTTATTACAAGTACATTTGCTGGTACTGGTATAGTATCACAGATGTGTAGTCTGGTTTGCAGTTGAGACAGTATATAATGTACTGCAAGATCTCTGCCTCATACCTACTAATTATATTGTTTTTCTTGCTTTAAGTACAATGTGCTAGTCTATTCAGTCTGGTCTGGTGCCATATACTTGTACTTTGCATGGCAACAGTGGAAGTATTGTGATTTACTGTTAGGATCTGTGCTACATACTGCAGGATCTGTGCTACATACTGCAGGATCTGTGCTACATACTGCAGGATCTGTACTACATACTATAGGGTATATCTAAAGTTCTGTTGAAAAGTTTGTAATTCTTCTTAGCTTTGCATGTTGAGTTGCACTTATACTACCCTTTATCTGACACATCTGCTGCTGCTTTCTCCATCTTTCTCTGTCTTTCTTATGATGCATATTGTTACCCAGCTTCCTGTTGATACAATAGTTACTTGTTTGCTATGTTAGTTACTTTGCTTCCCCGCCTTTTCAAAAAAATTCAAATAGCTTGAAATTCTAGCCCACTTGGAACACATTCTTGCAGTTTAGATTTACAGAAGTGAAAGAACTGTGATTTACTGCAAGCTCCAAGTTACAGAGCTCCTTTGGCCTGTGTCTTTAGCTTTTTTGAGTGGTTTCCTCTCTAGCTTGTCTCCAGTACCCTGCACGTGTTAATATATATTCGGTTTGAAATACTTCAAATGATAAAAATGTGAGAGTATATCAGAAGTTAAAGATACCAGGTAGAGATCCAATTCAAGAGTCCTGAACAGTGAGAAAACATCTGCATTGATTTTTGGCAACCTACAGGCATTCCGCTCTCACCTTCTTTCAACCCTTCTGTATGCATCCCCTCTACTCTCGAATTTGAACAAGACTGTCCTTAACAAACTCTCAATTTGCTACAACCACATCGCCAGGTTTGCCACTGGGCTGCCTTTTAGGACACATCATTGCATCAATCTAAATCAGCTTGGTTGGCTTGAACTACCTAGCCTAATCCAGTATAACCAACTGATTATGGCCTATAAAATCCTCTATAATCAGGACAATACTCCTGCACTTAAAAATATTATCACCCCCTATAACAATCCTAGACCACTTCGATCCTCTAACAAACTACTAATTCAGACTAGCAAAATTAATAACACAGCCGGTGATTCTCTCGTTGCAAACTCTGTAAGTAGATCTTGGAACTCTCTTCCAGCTGATATTACCTTACTTTCCACCTTAGGTCAATTTAAAACTAGACTCAAACAACATTTGTCACTTAACTGGCTATGTCAATGTATCAAGCCTGGCTAACTCGAATGTGTAAAAATCTGTTAACCAGTTTACTGTGTAATTTAATTTAATCCTGACTTGTGCTCAGGACTAACTGTAACCTGTGGAACTTGTTTAACTTGCTTACTTATGTAATCTCTGTAAATAGTCTGTTTGTAATATGTAATGCTGGTATTATGTAATGCTGTATCTGCTTACCCTTGGAGCTTTTATCCCCGGGCCTCCGCTGAAAATGGACATGCATCCAGTCGGACTATCCCGGTCAACAAATGTAAAATAAAAAAATAAAAATAAAAAATATAAGGATGATATGAAAAAAGTATACAGAGCACTGTGTTTAGAAAAGCAACATACCCCAATAGCTTTCTGCACTATAGTAGTTGCCACCCAATGCATCAAAAGGGAGGAATCATTAAGGGGCAATATATAAGGTTAGCACGTATGATTTCCAGTGAGGAGATGTTTCTTAAGGAATGTGAAAATTTGAAAGGAATGTTTACAACTAGAGGGTACCCTCCTGATTTAGTTGATTTAATATGGGGGGGGGGGTCCTTCAGAAGAGACAGCAGCGGGAAGTGATTCCCATTTTGTTAGACAATAAAGCTTTAGTATATCAGAGAGAACCAAATGTTGAATATAATTGTTCATTTATTACCACCTTTACTGAGGAATATGGTTTTATTCGGAACATCATCAACCAAAATTGGTTTGTTTTTAAAGCATTTGATATCTGATATTTTGGGAATCAAACCAGTATTTGTTACTAGAAAAGCTAAACCTATTAAGAATATGTTAGAATCAGATGACAAATTGTATACTACTATTAGTGAAAGGGCTTGGGGTACTTACAAGTGTGGCACTTGCAATTTGTGCCAGTATATTTTAGAGAAACATGAGGTGTTTATTAATGGTATGAAAGTCAAAACACATTTTTTCTGTAACTGTAAATCAATGGAAGTGATATATGTGGCATTATGTAAAATGTGCCCAAGTTTTTTATGTTGGAAAGACTATCCGTAGTTTTAAAGAACGTATTTACGAACATAGTTATGACATTAAACATATGAGAAATACCAATGCCTTGTATAGTCATTTACAAAAACATCCAGACCATGTTTTTTTATTTTTTGGAATCAACATCATACATCAGAATTTGCTGGGAGGGCCATGGCGTGATATGGTAGAACATAGGGAATTGCACTGGCAAATGAAATTAAACGCCACTTCACTCCCAAGTTTAAATGAGCCTCTATCTATAGCTTGTGCTTTAAGGCTTATGTCCCACTATATTTAAGTTCAATATGCTGTATTTTTAATAACATTTTTAAAGTATTTGTGAAGTAATAGGGTATGTCTTTTTTCTTTTGTGTGTGTGTGTGTATATATATATATATATATATATATATATATATATATATATATATATATATATATATATATATATATAAATAACATTTGAAAATCTGAGAAAGATGCCTCTAAGAATTGATTTATGTAGGTATGTTGATGGGTCATGTGATTTTATTGGTGGGTTATTTAAACTGAATTTTTGTGAAGGTTGTTTATTCTGAAGAAGTGTATGTTATACACACACGAAAGCAGTACATTTTGTGAATAAAGCAGTGATCAACTGGTTTTGGTTGTTTTTCTGTTTGGATTCCAGCAGTTGGTTTGGTTTTACTTATTTTAATGATGGCGTTCTAGTATGCTGGATGTTACTCTTCTTATTTGTGGCCATAATGCTTTTCCTTTTGTTGTAGAGCTTGTTAATATTGTGGTTTCACCAGGAGGTTTGTTTTTAGGGTTTTCCATGCACTTAATCCTAGAGGGTACAGCTGCTTCTGCACAGTTCTTGACAAGTTAGTACAAAAAAGCAGTGCACATTTTCGCACACTCAGCAGAATTTTCTGTGTTGGGGGCAGCTTGCCAGGATGCCACTTAGACGTAGTAAGTTTGTCTTGGAGAAATTTCTAAAGGCAACAGGGACAGATGAGGTCTCAAGTGTCAACTGTATATCAAGGAAAGCAGCTTTCTGGTCATACTTGACAAGAGATGATAATAAGCAAGGGATGGAGCATGATTCCACTAAATTAGTAAGAATGTGGGCCATGATTTTGTTTCCCCTAGTGGATAGTCTTAATTAGTTGTTCTAGAGCATCTGTGCCGACAAAGTCCAAGCAGATTTGTGCTAGTGCAGTTGTGGTGGTATAGATCTCCCACTCTACAATTGGGTAGTTTAAGTCACCCAAGAAAATTATATTGGGTTAAATGCTAAGTGACTCCAGTTCCTGTAAATAGGTCTTATAGCTGTCTTGGATCAAAGATGGAGTTCTATAGCTAGCTTGTATTTGGTAACAAACTTACCAAGGGTGAGTTGGACATGGAGGAGGTGTAATGCATCATGCTGATTTATTAGCCTTTAAGTGTCTCCTGGATGAAGACAGAGACACCTCCATCTTCTTTCACCAACCTGTGTCATGGCTGATCTAAATGTGTGGAAGGCATTGTAGCCTTGCACAACCAGAGTACTTTCCAACAATATAAACCATGTTTTGGTCACTACACAGACATCAACACTCTCCAGGGTGAGGAGGGCTTATATAGAGTGAAATTTCTTGTTTAGACTCTTAGCAATGATCACTAATACCTTCATATTTTCCTTTGCTCTTTCTGTTATGCTGGTAGGTTTATCTGGTTGGCATTGTCTAAAAAAGGCACTATGGTGGTGGACAGTGTTTTAGGCAATATTCAAAAGCCTAGAAGAAACAGGTGGAGACCATCCCTGGCAAAGCAGCATGGCATGTTGATCATATCCTTCCTGGCTGACAAACATCACCCTCCATTTGAATAACACCAAAATGCTGAGCCAGTTACTGACATCAATCATTTTTGGCTAATATTGCAGTATCATCCTTGGAAAAGGTAGAATGCTTCTCAATGCTAAGATGATACCTGCCTGGGACACACAGTCTAAAAGCTCTATTATATATCTCTTCATATAGTTCACAAAGATACATAACACCCACATACTCTATGATAGAGTAATACTGATACTTATTCCAGGACTTGAGTCCGTGTTTGACCTGATGGATCCTGGCAAAAGACAAGCATCTGACCATTACACTTTCCTTAGTCAGCCTGGTAAAGAAGGGCTTCTTTATGCCTTACAATAGAGTTACCTATGACAAAAATTTTAGGTTGGGTAGACACCTGCCTTACTGACTTAGTATCCATGAGTTTGGGACTCTGAGTGCTATATGAGGTGCTAGGCTTTGCAGACAGAGTGTGGCTGAGGGTGCTTAATGCCTGTGCTACACTTTACAGGTCTTTGTGGTTTGGGTAAATTGATCTTTAAGGACCTCAGCATATAATGAATTGTGTATTTTAATGAGGGTTGGCCAAGGTGCGTTGTGTGGTGTACTGCTGATGATCCTGGTGTCTGAGTTTCATGTGTGTGTGTGTGTGTGTGTGTGTGTGTGTGTGTGTGTGTGTGTGTGTGTGTGTGTGTGTGTGTGTGTCTGTGTGTGTGTGTGTGTGTGTGTGTGTGTGTGTGTGTGTGTGTGTGTGTGTGCGTGTGTGTGAGATTTTGGTCTCTGTTGAAATTATCATATATAAATCTCTCACACACTCCATTGTGTTTAAGTATTATGTGCTTGCCATACAGCATGAGATAATTCTTGCATTGTCTCAAGATACCCATCACAGTCAGGCTGGTTACAGAAACTGTGGGAAAATGCTGGTCCATTGTTTCAACAGGAGTTATTTAGGGGGCAGGTGTGTTTAAAACTGCTGGGGGAGGTAGTTGGGTTTGTTCTAAGGTGCAGGGTGTTGCTATCAGTTGGCAGAACCAGCTGGATTAGATAGTTAGTTTAGGCAGACTATTGAAATTGTGCTGGGATGCTTTTGATTTCTTGTTGTGGGGGGGACCACTATAGAGGGAGTCCAATGGCAGTGGTGCACTGAAGCAATGATGAGCACAAATTTTGTTCTTTCCTTATTGATGAAAAATGCTCTTTGGAACATTTGGAGGACATCAGTATTAACTCAGGTCTTTTCTCACTGCTCTTGGCTTACCATGCTTTTCAGAGTCCTGAATAAAATACCTTGGGTGAGCACAGCTCAGCAGTGAGCAACTGATTTTGGTCGATTTTCTGTTTGGATTCCAGCAGTTAGTTTGGTTTTACCTATTTTTGTCTTGTTCTGCATTAAAATAAGTAAGCAATTTAGGAGCTTAACTCAAACTACCAAAGCCAAGTTTGAGGCAAAAATAGCTAGCTAAGGAAAAACAAAGCCTTCTTTATCTATGTTCATAATCTCAGGGACTCTACACGGCAGTTCACTGAACTGACTGTGAATGGCACCACAGCAAAGCTGAAGATATAGACAGTCTGGGGGCTGATAAATTCAGCTCCAATTGCACCCCCTCTATTGCCACCTATTATCTCACAAGAAAAAACATAATCTGATGCACTTATGTCTGTTACACAGGACCAAATCCTGAAAGTGCTGTCTAAGACCAAAGATACTGCATCAGTGGGTCCTGACAATATCTCAAGATGCATCTTGAATAGCATGAAGCATGAGCTGTCTATGCCGGTAACATGTCACACCCCTACACAAGGGAGGACACTTCATTGACCCATATAATTACCAATCCGTAAGTCTGACCAACCTCATATATAAAGCCATGGAAAGATTTATCATGGAGTTAATCAATAAGGATGTTGAAAACCTCCAAACACTGGACCCATCCCGATCTCATTTAGTCATTTAGTCAAAGGCCAAGACAGCTAGCACTCTGGACTGCCTTGATTCTCTCTCCCTTGCTGTCAGCCATTTGGTGTAGGTGAGGTTTTGATTGTGCTATTTTGGAGCACTCCTTACCTTGGACCTATTTATTTCTCTCAGCATTACTTTATTTTGTTCTTTCCCCTTAACAAATCAAACTATATTACATAGTACGTTTTGGGACTTACAAGTGATCTGGATGATTGTCGAGCTTCAACGTTTATTCTGCTCAAATGACTTTGCAGGTCAATTGTTGGCGGCATATGAATCTAGTGATTGGGACATGATTTACACTTTTTTTGGGCTGAATTGAACATTTACATGCATGCTGAAGTCGGATGTCACTTTGCGACTTTTACCTTGAGGTGAAGACAATATTTGGAAATGGCAAACTGATGTGGTGGTTTTGTTTATGTGGATTAACTACAACAAAGGTATTTACCATTTTTCATCTTAAGTACTGATTTGGACTGGGCGCGTACTTGAGCTGAAGTGAGCATTTTCAATATTAGCAACGTCTGAATAATGTTTGCGACCTTATCTAACAAGTGCATATATCCTGATGGATGGTTTACATTCATATTGATCCCTTTTTTTGTGTGCATTATTTTAAATGGAGGGTTCTTGGACTTTATTACACATCATTTTCGAATTGGGCTTTTATATGGTTATGCGATGTATTCGGCCAGGGAAATAGACCTTCAATGAATCATCTACTTGATGAGTGGATTTGGGGCCTATGACTTCAGTCTTCGGAATACTCATTTTGCAATTGTTTTTTGCATACTTATTCTGGGGTGCACACCAAGCAGACATTTATATTGTTGTTTTGGATATTGATCTTTTATGTCCCAACAAGTACTGAACTGTGTGCTGTCTATTTGAGTAACAATTTTTTGGACTTTAATTATATTTCCTTGTAACAGGGAATATTTATACATTATAGGGACACAAATTTACTTTTCCATCATTGTGTTGGGAATATACTTGATATTCAAACACATTATTGTGTTCTGTATAACAGTTTTCTTAACATTTTGGTTACAGCTGTCTCTTGGTACAGTTATTATTATTATACCGTTTTTTGCAGATAATGTTTGGTCATCATGCATTATTTATTTTAGTCGGCCCAGGGTGCATCTTAAGATTGTTTGTTACATTTATCCAGTTCTCTCCATGCATGAATCTTGTTTAAATATGATCATTTAAGGATATAGTGACCCTGACATGTATATGCATATGGGATAGTATTATAAGAGAGATTGATGTAACATATTTAGGACAGTCAGCTTTTGTTTAGACAGTTTGGTCACTGTTTCTCCTTGCTTTTTGGGTTTAATTTCAATTATTGTATATTTATTTGGTCAATAATTACCACATGATTGCAGTCTGATGGTATAGTCTTGTGGGACATTTTTCAGACATATTTATATGACCCTCGCCCTATGTGCCAATTTGTTGAGGTATTTATGCCATAATTTTTTCCCTTCCCTGGTCTCAGGTTGCTGCTGGTTTTTGACATGTAAAGTAGTACACTGGTTTTCCAATTCTTGTTATATCTCCTCTCTAGAGGTATATTATATCTCAACTCCCCATCCCTTGGAGCTAGCATTTGATATATCATAGGGGATTATATTTCTTGGGCAGTTTGAAATACAGGTCTTTTAGTTTTTCTATTGGATTCCATCAGCGTATATGAATGGGTCTTTATAAGTAATGGATGCATAACAGTAATAATCTACTAGGAAGCTATTACAGACTTATTGATTGTTGAATCTCTTTTGGATATAGCACCACCACCCTGAATTTTAGTCACAGGTGGCAGGAGCTATTATTACCGAGTTGCATTGCTTGAATCTTCAGGAGTTATGTAGCACCATCTCTTATAAACATTGGATTTGGTGGGGGCTGTTATTGTACTCTGTTTTTTATAAGCAATTGATGCATAATAGCAATAGCCTATGAGATAGCTATTATAGACCCATGGACTTTTGAACCCCTTTGCAGCACTACCACCTTGAATTGTTAGCTATAGGTGGCAGGGGCTATTATTATTGAGCTGTATTGGTTGAATTTTTAGGAGTAATGTAGCACCATCTTACATGAACATTTGGTGGGGGCTATTATTGCACTCCATTTTTTATTATATTTTTTTAGCCCAATTTGGGGACAAGTTATTTGTGTTGAAGTATTCAGGGGCCTAGTACCCTTTATTCTGCCTCCAGTTTTTCTTGTGTTATTTGATAGCTGCACTTAGCCCTTTTGGGATGGACCTTAACCAACTGCTTAGGTGTAAATCCCCAGATAGAGATGATCTTGGTATATTTGGAGTAGGGGCTCCAATCATGGGCTCTGGGGGGAATGAACATGTACCCCTCAAGTCTGATTGCCAGGACTTGTTTAACCAGTTGTCTAGGAGCATGAAAATGTTAAGAGCCAATGTTTGGCACCTACACTTGTTTAAAGCTTACATGTCTAAAAACATCAGCCCTCAGGGATTATGGGTAAGGATTCAGCCCTTGGTTAATAACACTGATGAGGAATTACAGAAAGCATGGGAAACCACACAACAACAAGCATCCATGGGGTTTGTACAGGCTTTAGCCTCATATTATGATCGGTGTATAGATGTTGGGATACTGGAAGTTACTAAGTTCTGTGAACAATCTAAAGAATTTGAGAGTCACAGGAACTATTCAATTTATTTACAACAGTTAGCCCAGGAACTTTCAGGTCTGGAAAAACAGCTTAAGGAGTGCACGCTACACAAATTTAATAGGAATCTCATGGATTATGACAAGGGTAGATCATTTGGTCCATACAAAAGTGTTAAGTTTTCCAAGGCTGGCCCCAAACCAAATAAAAGGAAATGCCCAAGGTGAATACTAAGAAAAAACAATTTTCCATCCATGGGCACCTCAGGGGATGAGTCCTGCTCTTATATGGACTCTGAAATAGCATCAGGCATATCCTCACCTACACCAAAATGTATTAATTTTAGTACAGATTTCCTTTTAGGAACCTCAGACACAGGAGGGGGATGTAAACACAAGAAACATAACAAACGTGGAGACATTAGTCCAAATCATGAGCAACAAGTAGAATACAATAATGTGCTCAATATTTCATCTCACGTTCTCACTCCTGTACAAACTGACCTTCTCAATAAAGGTTTAAATTTTGTGCCAGCTTTCTTTGTAGCTGAAAAAGATTTTGTGTTAGATCTGTATTCCTTTGGTAGAACATTGAACTTGAAATAATTTTTTGATAAAAACAATGATTCTCGTACTACTGAACATGCATTTTATTTTCATAGATTGAACTTCATGCCACCCATGCACCCAGTGGTACAATTATTTTTATACAATGTTCTCAAAGATCTGCATACTTATCATGGACGAAACACGGAACAAACCACACAACCTCTCAAAGATCCAACAAAGGGCACTGATGGAACTTAGGTCCAATACTAACATAGTCATTGTACCAGCAGATAAGGGGGGAGCCATTGTGGTCATGGACTTTGATACATATAACAACGAGGCCTTGCAACAACTTGATAACCATTTATATTACATGTCTATGCCACTGGACCCCACCTACACATTTAAACATCAGATAGATGATTTCATCAAAAAGGCTGTGGATGAAGGGATTATATCTAATAACACTGCAAAACATCTTATTATAAAAGATCCGAAAAGGCAATATTTTTGTTTGTTACCCAAAATCCACAAATTTTTAACCAACCCACGGGGCAGACTGATTGTTTCGGGTAGGGGTTCTCTAACAGAACCACTGGCAGTTTTTTTGACACAATACTTGATACCTCTGCTGCCCCTAGTGAGATCCAGAATACGTGATACCACTGAATTCTTACAAATACTATCAGATGTTTAGGTAGAATCACATTGGTTCCTTTGTACACTGGATGTGGCCTCCCTATATACCAGTATTCCCCATTAGGCTGGCCTTTTGGCCATTGAGTATTGGTAGGGAGTTGCTGAACTATATCCTCCAGGATTTAACACTTTGTTAGTACTCATGGCAGAACATGTCTTGACCAAAAATGTTTTTTACTACCAGGACAAATGCTTCTGACAAACCAGGGGGACAGCAATGGGGGCATCATTTGCCCCCATTTATGCAGATTTATTTATGGCTTATGTAGAATAACACATTATATATGACCCCCTACACAATCTGTATTTGCCAGAAATGGACATCTGGTGATGTTATTTGGATGACTGTTGGCTTATATGGAAGGGAGATTTGGAGTATCTACATGAATTTGTTGATTACCTCAATGGGAACAAATGGGGCATTGAGTTTACCTGTACACAAGATCTAAACCACATTACCTTTTTGGATGTCCTAGTTACCAAGAATGTAGATGGCACTTTGGGCACACAGCTGTTCCGCATATTTCCTGAATATAATTCCCTCCTACATGCGACCAGTCATCATCCGACACATGCCATTCGTAATATACCAAAATCTCAATTTATGAGAATTAAATATATTTGTTCTGGTAGTGACAAACATGACCATCATAAAACTGATATGGTCAGGAGATTTAAGGAACGTGGATATAAACCTGGAATGATCACTATGGCTTGCAGGGAGGTTAGTGGTACGGCCAGACAGGAACTGTTACAATACCAACATAAATCCATTAACGTGTCAGCCCCTATTAGAATGATTACTACATATGGATGTAATACCAGCATTTTTTGTGAGGTTGTACAAGAGAATTGGAACATCCTGCAGGCTGACGAGAAAATCAGGACTCTGATTGATGATCGATACCAATTTGGCTTTAGGAGAGGCAGGACCCTGGCATCCTACTTTAACCATTATAAGGTAGGAACCCAGGTAGCTGCACCACTCCAACAGTCCACACTTTTGGGAAATGCACTCCAGGGATGTTTTAGTTGTGGTCATTGTGTTCATTGTAATAGGTTTAACCAGACAAAAACTTTCAGCAGCCGCAATACTAGTCAAGTATATGATATAAAATTTTTTGCCAACTGCTCATCCGATTGGGTTATATACCTTGCCACTTGTTCATGCTCGGCCTTCTATGTGGGACAAACATCCAGGCCCGTGAAATTCAGGATTAGTCAGCATATGAGTGACATCAAACTTAAAAAGCAGACAAATGCACTATACAAACATGTTGTAAATCATCCCTCAGCATCCTTCAGATTCACGGTTATTGACATTATTAAGGGGGACAGAACAAATAAAACTGGCTGGCACAACATACTGAATAATAAAGAAAAAAGATGGATAATTAAACTGGGTGGTTTAATTCCTCCAGGATTAAATGAACTGTTGTGAGCAGCCAATGATTTTCTTGGTTTCTGTATGGGTGTGTGTATATAAGGAGTGTCTATTTTTTCCTATGGTTACACTGAGGAAGGCTTGAAACTTATGCCGAAACTGGTCTGTCTGTGATAACTTTATGATACAAGTTACACCTTTTACACCTTGGTGTTGGTTGTCTTGTTTTTTGGATTACTGTCTCCTTAAGCTGTGCACTGCTGTACCTGCAGGGGAACACTCTGGGCTGCATTTAGTCAAAGGCAAGTCAAGCTTACTCAGCCTGATGGACGACTTTGAAAAGGTCACCAAAACAATAGAAGAAAGTGAAATGATACTCACTGCCTGTTTAGGTCTGGTCAAAGCGTTTGACACAATACCCCACTCAGGCATACTGGAGAAGATCAACAAACTAGGAATAAACAACTGTATAACCCATTGGGTTGACATCTGTCTCACAGATAGGACACAGGAAATCAAGGTAGGGGACGCTACATCCATAAAAAGACCAGTCACCAGTAGAGTCCTACAGAGCTGTGTGCTGAGTCCTCACCTATTTGACATCTACTTCTCAGAAGTGAAAGCTTGCACCAGGGGTCTCTGACTGAGAAAGTTTACAGATGTTTGCAAGTTAGAGGTTATTGAACCCCTATATGACTCAGTCATCCTGCAGTAAGACCTGTCCCAAACAAATAACCAATGCTAGACTTGTGGACTAAAATTTAATGCCAAAGAGTGTGTTATTGTATCCTTAGAGAAATCATCTACCCTGTTAAACTACCTTATTAAAAATACACCCCCAAGGGTTGACCCAGTGGTTTAGGATTTGGGAACATTTGTGGACAGTGACGTAACATTTGAATAGCATATGACCACTGTGGTACAATCATCAGTCTATACTGCAGTCTGCATAGCTTATAAGCAAAGGGATAGCTTCTATATCCAAGGATGTCATTTTCCCGCTTCACTCAGTCCATATCAGGTCAAATTTTGAGTATAATGTCCCCTTTGGCATGTATCTTGCAAAGCACATGAACTTGAATTCCCTCAGAAGTTTCTCACAAAGGGCGTACAAGACCTAAAACTCTTGACCTCAAAAAAAACTTTCACTATATTCTTTCTCTTACAGCCTGCTGGGAGGAGATCTGTGCCTAGCATATAAGACATCCTCTGACCCAATTCTCATGGACCTACTGCACATCTATAAGTCAAATGGTACCAGAAGTATTCAATCCAGGGTCCTGAACCTTTTCTGCAAAATAAACCGGATGGTATGGAGGACAGGTACTTTTCTCAGAGGATACCACTTGTCTAGAACAGACATCCATTCCAGGTAAAACAAAGCACATCCATGTCCCTCTTCAAATGGAGCTTGGATATAAAGAAGGGCAATAGGAAATTTACCATAGCGCTGTACACTGTACCACTAATGGACAGACGCAGCAGCTAAATCTCTCTGTTCCCCAGTAAAATTATAAATTTTCCCCTATAAATTCTCTCTGGCATGATCCCGAAAATAATCACTATCTTAAGGGCAGTGTATGAATATAGAGCTAGGATAAGGACAGGGTAAATTTCTAATACCAAATGATGTAAATGGCTAAGCTTAAAATGGCCCACAAGGGCAGATAGCTTAGTACTCACCTATGAACCTATGATAAGTAGTAGTCTATCTTCACTAACCTGTAAGACTTTGAGCTGCAGGTACTAGGATCACTCAGCATGCAAAGCTTCCTCAGAAAACTGCTTTGTCCTTGTGTTCTCATGATACAGCTTTGCTTCCAACCCTCCAGTTGTTCTTTGCTGCGTGTTCATTTCAGACAACAGAATTATCCTCAGAGTGATACTTTTTTTTATTAAAAGTCTGCTGCCTGGCTTCACTGTTAACATTACTCCTCAGGTAACCCTTTCTGTATTCCTTTCATTTTTCTCTTTTGTTGCATTTTTCTAGTTTTTAATTCTAGTTCCCTTTCCATCAACTTACAGGTTAGACAGGTCTGTTTCTTCTGTGGTGTTTCAACTCCACAAGCCATTGTTTAAAGTGTGTATTTTGATCATGCATATTACACTTAATGATAGCTACTGTTGTAGTGTTGTGTTTCTTGGCAGTTATCATAATACTTCTGCGTGCCTGTCTAGATACTTTAACAGGGCAACCATTAGGTGATATCAAGCTAAACTTGAATCCCCACTTAATACAAGAGGACATTGCTTCCAGGTCACATTCTCCTGATGCCAATGATTCTGACACCAGGCTAGGTCCTTTTCATCCAGCCACTTTCTCTTGACCCACAAAGGCCACCCAGAGACTGAAGGTTGTTGAAAATTCCTAAGCTCTAGCTCTTTCTAAAAAAAGTCCTCAACAATGGACACTTTTTGATAAGTGTAGTTCCAGCACTATATCTTAAACTGGCATTGTTAGAGTTAATTTGAGTCTAATTTATCTCCATCTAGAGTGGTGCATAGCAAGCAGTAGGAGTCTATTGATTTGTGAGAGGGTTTTCGATGGTGGAACCATTTCTTTGGCATTCATAGCAGAATCCAGCACTGAGCTCTGACTCCTCTCCAGACTAGTTCCTCTGGCCGAGTAGCCTCAGCAGTTTGAAATGAGATGCTAGCAGCTATGTCTGCCAATACTATATAGAAGTAAAATGAGACACTGTGCCCCTACCTACAGAGTTCACCTGGTATCCCTACCAGATGCTGACTTATTCGCCAGTATCTGGCTCATTGCTGGTCCTGCTCAAGCTGCTGGCACTGATACCCTTGGCTACAATTCATCAATCACTTTCACATTAAAACCATGTAGTAGAGCTGATACCACCTAAACCCAGGTACTCTGAATCGATTATATTACCACCCATGCAAGTACCATAGCAGTATAAAGAGAGGTTTTCTCAGGGCCTTTTCTGACACCAGAACTCTCAACATTGCCACTATTGATGCCCATTATTTATTCTTCAACATTGGCTGCACCATTCATCCCCCCCCCCCCCACCAGTGCTGAAAAATTGGTTATATGTTATGTCAGAGCCATGTCACTGGTGCTTGTATACTCCATTTTAACATCCAGCTATCAAACCCTGTCAGCTCCAGTGTCAACACAAGCCCAGAGCTTGATGCCCATGGAGCACACTTCCATGGGATAAAACCTTCTGATTGTTTCTGCAAACATTTCACTGCAGCTTTCTGTGGGCATTCAAACTTCAAAGAGACCTTCCTCTTTGTCCAAGTTATAGCCCTTGGCAAAAGACCTTGTAAAGCCCTCCAAAGGTCCAGGTAGCTAGCCTTGCATGAAGATAGTTAAGCTTCCTCTGCATGTCCTCTCAATGACTACAAGTTCAGAGACTTTCTCCTCCTGAAACAGAAAAGGGAAAGTGGCACAGTGACTCCATCCCCTCCCCCAGAGAAGGCTGTAGAAGTTACATAGGTTTAGTCTCCTGACTTCTTGGGTGGTTTAATCTCTGGTGAATGTCCTGAAGGACATCACCACTGTTGCTTTAGCCAACACTAGTATAATGACTATAGTGCTCAGGAAGTCAGATAAAATTTTCATTCCACCCAGAGACTGATCCGTTTGGTCAGAGACTGCTTAAAACACAGGCTTCTACTTCTCAAAGCCCAGCCACCTATCTGCTGGAGAACGACTTTAGAATAATGGACAGGCTAGTAAAACATAGCTTTTCTTCCTCAATGCAGATCTTGGAGATGCTTCACTACTTGGCTCACAGTTGACTTTCAAAGGGATATAACTGACCTAATGCTTTAAGTGGCTGTGAACCTACCAGGTGGGGCCTTAAAAGAAAAGCAAAGATGAAGTTGCAAGCTACAACATTCTCCACCTTGATGAATAATGTGAAACACAGATGAAGGTTTGCTTAGAACTGCATCAGCTGCTGGCATTTCTGTATGCCAGGAAACCTAGCTTGGGCTACCAGTTTTGCTAAAGATAAGGTAGCAATATTTTTGAAGTACCTCTTCTGTTTGTTGAGGAAGTCTGTACATCAGAAGTAGTGAAGACCAGGTCAAAATCCTAACAATGTGGGCATGAAGTTTAACCCCTTTGGAGATCATTTACAAAAACATAGCAGAGCCAGCAGTAGATATTGTTCTGACAAGGGTCTCATCAGGCTCACC
Organism: Protopterus annectens; assembly: GCF_019279795.1. Lineage (NCBI taxonomy): Eukaryota > Metazoa > Chordata > Ceratodontiformes > Protopteridae > Protopterus > Protopterus annectens. The sequence goes on from NC_056728.1 coordinate 1,273,252,842, forward strand.
AGAGGGGAGCAAGAAGAAACCAGCAACAGAACTCCTTCAACAACAGTAAAAGTGTTTGCAGAAACAGGAGGAACTACTGACAGTCAGGAGTCCTCAGGCAATCCATGACTAGCCAGCAGCAACCCTGAAGCCTTCCACAGCTACTCCACCTTGGATGCAGTTGGAGTAAGTTTGTCCCTCCATGTAAATGAGTGGTTCAACATCACTCAGGATGAGTGGGTGAAGGCCATAATATCCATAGGTTATTCAATTCCCCTCCTTGGCCTTACCTCCACATTCATGCAATCTACCTTTAGTCCCACCCCATTAAAAGGTACAGGCAGGGCAGAAGTTCTTCAAGCTTCTATTCAAAAGAGACATCCAAGAGGTTCCACCAGACCAGAGTGGCAAAGACAATTATGCAAGATTAATTTTGGTGCCAGAAAAGACTCATGACCTCAGGAAATTCCTGAATTTCTGTGGCCTAAATGTTTGTAGTAAACCAAAAGTTTTGAATGGTCATGATGTAATAGTCTTTCTATGCTTGACAAGAGGACTGAATTACTCTGCCAACCTTCAGGATTCCTACCTTTGTTAGATATAGATTTAGAGATTTATAAGTGCATGTACTTCTGTTTGCTAGTTAGATGCATATACACTTTTGTTGCTATAATATATGTAGAAATAATAGTCAATTAGATGCATACATTTCTGTTTGCTGGCATACATATATTAAAGGGTTAAACTGTTCTCAGCTAAATAGCATTCATGTGTAAAATGTAGCATAAAGATTCTGATACAGCTTGAGAAAAATGCTGATAAGATTAAGATGAATGTTCAGTATTTAATGCAAGCTTCAAGGATTACAGATAAGTTAGCAGGTGCAAGGAAGGAACCAAGTTGTAGACAAAAACAACTTACTGAACTGTCATGTAATTCACCTAGAAACAAGAACTCAAAGGAGCTTATTAACAGACTGCATGACATCAACAAATGACTGCTTTCACACAGAAACATTTACAAACAGGAAAGACTCCCTAAAAGTTTAATAAACAGACTGTATGACATCAGAAATACCAAAGTAATAACTTTGAGAGTTCCCAAAAGATTGCTTTCATAAGAATGTATATATGTGAGATCTGATCTGATTTCTTGTGAGATTTTCATACTGGAGAACATCTTTCATGCTGTATGAGAAGCAAACATGAAGATATTAAAGCTGTAAACTGTATATAGTTGTACGTGTTGTCTGTTATATAGACAAGCTACTTTAATAGTACTCTGAGCAAGAAAGATAATAATAATAATATACTGCTAAGAAGGTTATAATCTGCAAAGTTTATGTGCACTAACTAGACTTTGTTTTTACAAGGCACTAAGACTAGGCACTAACACAGAAGTTGCAGTCAGTAGCATCAGTAGTAAGACAAGACTATGATTCATTATCAGTCATTTCAAATAACTTTTGAACCTTCACATATAGATTGCCCCAGAATCCAGAAGGTGACTAATCCTCTGACTGGGATCAAATCACTACCAGTTCAGAGGTATGCCCTTCAGAGTCATCACATCCCCCATGTTGTTTTTCATTTTTATTTTATTTTTTGTCCTTTTTTAACACAGCATTAGTTAACTCACTGATCTGATGTTGTCTTTTTCATATATTCCTCAACTTATGGGTTTCAGATTTGACCTCTGCCACTTCTAAAGACTTGGATCCATAGCTTGAGCTCACCACTTACCCATAGTCCTCCTCAGCAACAACATTACTTCAGATCTTGTTTTCCACTTCTGTGAATGGACGTGGCCTCCATAGCTTGTGTGTATTTTTGCTCAAGATTGGATAAGCCACATTTATATTTGTTCTTTGTTATAGTTAAATTCTTATTCTTACATCCTTTCTGGTTCTTCCTCCCCTTCTTAGTTTTTCAAAAAAGCAACATTGTTTATTTTCTGCAGTAGGCCTTCTATTCTTAAACTTTCTTTCATCTGCTACTTGTGTTCGGGTACTTTAAGAGCCACCATAGTTGGTAATTATTTTTTCCCCTTTTTTATCACCATTGGAAACATTTTCTCATTTGTTTTTTTCCAATATTTTTATATAATGTCAGACAAGCTGACCAACTTTAAAAAATACACCTCCTGTGTGCACATAATGCCAAACTCCAATGCCCACCAGAAGTGTGTATATAGTTTAGGTTCTTCTCATTTGGATATGGACTGTGATATACATGTAGGTTTTAACCATTGTGCCCTGGCTAAATGCCATAATAAGTTAGTTTTGAAGGGTCTTTTGCCTTCTACCTTTTCAGGCTCTTCTATCTCTGCTTCTGTGTCTGCTGAAGCTCCCCCTTCCAAGATGCCTCCTGAGATGGCCAAAGGGTATTCTTCAAGCAAAACAAAAAGAAAGAAGGAAGGAAATGATTCCCTGATTGTTCCTCTTCAGTTGTTCCAGGTTCTTCTTCATCTGAAAAAATGTCAAAACCATTGGATCCATCAGGTCCATTGGATCTGACATCTAAGACTATTATCCCAGAGCTAATATCACTCACCTTTCCTCCAAGAGACTCTGACAAGAAGCTAGGAGCCACCTCCAACTCATAGTCCCTGAGGTCATCTTGGAGCCTAACCAATGTGGATGTCGACAGGATGATGAAGTTTTTTTAAGCCCAGATTCAGTTGACAGTCATACTGACTCCATCTCCTATAGGAGCCATGAGCCTGCCATCAGCTTCTACCCAGTTGCTGACTTGTACTCCAATCTGACCCTTGACGTCAGAGACATCAGACCCAAGAATCCCAAGTCTGTCTACATCAGATCCAAAGTTTGGCCTTCCTTGACTTGGACTACATTATTGATCCATTTGCTCTCACCTTCAGCCACACTGTCAGCGCCAGATCAGGAGGGGTTAGGGTCAACTCCGATGCTATCAGAGCTATCTCTTTCTCTCAGATCCTATGCTCTGGAGAGCTTGGGTATGACTTCTACCTCAATGCAGAGCCATGGTGAGGCTCTGGATCATCCTGGGCAGGTGTCTTCAGCTCTTGCTAGGCAATATTTGACTCTCCTATATCTTCAGACTTTGAGGTAGTAGAAAGTTTTCTCTGTCTCTGTGGATAAGACATGCTTGGCCCCTTGGACCCACTTTACAATTGTCTGCTGTGGTCTCAGAGCCTGTACATCCTGTCACATTGGGGCAGTCAGCCTGTACAAGTCTTGAGACAGTCCTCATTCAGAACTTGCCTCACATTTCTGCAGACCATCCTACTGGAGATACCCCTTGGAAACATACATGCAAAAGGAGGCACTTAGATTTCCTACAGGAATCCTTTACAGAAGACACTGATTTTGATGAAGAGGAAGGGTCCCCCAGATCACTCCTTGAGGATGTCTCATTCATTGAAATAATCAAGCTTTTGAGACAGAAAGGTGGTTGGTCTTCTGATCTCCCATTTCCAAGAGGAGTCAATGTTTCTTGAGGCTTTCAGAGCCAGCCCAGCTATGTCTTGAGTGGTACCCACAACTGATGAAATAGTAGACCTTATCTCCCACTGGGCATGAAAGGATCCAGATATCACTGAGTCAATCTGCAAATGACTGGATAAATATTTAGTTGCACCAAAGGATCAGGTCCAATGGAGCAAAAGTCCCCAAGCTGATGTGGAGCAAAGTTCTAATGTCCATCCTCCCAAAAGAGAACAGAGAGTGTTGGGCAGGTTTGAGAAGCACGTGTATGCATCAGCGACCTTTGCCCTTAGGTTGCTGAATTATTTGGCATATGTCATAAAGTTTCAGAAAGACCGGATCAAAATGTTTTCCAATGCCCTCTCTAGGTTCATGTCTGTGGATGACAAGCTGTTTCTACACAACTGGCCACCATACCATCGCTATTGAATGCTTCTATGAGGCTTATTTCACACAACTCAAAAAGTGCTTCAAGAGCTGCAGGTTTAGGAATAACCATGAGATTGCATGTCTGGGTGTGCATCTGTGGCTTTGTGGAGCTTGTCAAGTCATCCTTCATCAATGCTCCCTTTGATGGATCTACTTTATCTGATCTCAACTGTGATGGTCCCTCTATCCCAGGCCATTAATCAAGGAGCCCCAATCCTTGCCACCAACACCGATAAAAGACAGTCACTAAAAATATGAATGAATTTACACAGTATTTCAGATGCAGCTCACTGTACTAAGTAAAATTTACCTTAAAAGCACACAGGGAACATGCTCTAGACCATGGGACTGGACTTTGTCTCTCTCCAGACCCCAAACAAACTCCACTTTGGAGCACTGTGTTCCCAGTTCCAAGTATCTAACACACACACTTGAATATTTGATTTTCACACACACACACACACACACACACACACACACACACACACACACACACACACACACACACACACACACACACACACACACCTGGGAAAGTCTGGCGCAGATTTACTAGCTATGTGCCCTATCTCCAGACTATAAGGTCCATGGTATCATTAAAATAAGCATAAGTATTTTCAAGATGTTATGTTAAAGGTATTTTCTAAAAGACCAGCCACAATGAAAAGGTATAAAAATATGTAATAATGGATAATAAAACAGAGAACAGGAGACTATTTAATATTTACTTACAATAAACAGCAGAGTTTCAGACACAGGAAATATAAAATAACACAGCTGGATAGAATCTCACAGATGCAGAAAAAAAATAATATTAAACCGTATTTTTCCTAACTGAACTAAAGATAAACTGTCTCTAGTTATCTCACTTAGTATCGCAAAGCAAGATGTACTGCTGAGATGCTCACTTCCACAAGGCAGGATGAGATACTACACACACTGCCAGAAATAACTGTCTTAGATCTTTCGTCAGGTTCCAAAAAAAAAAAAACAAAAACAAACAACAAACTGCTGTTGCCTGAATTATGTCCTTCAGCTGGTTATAGAATGACATCACATCTAGTCACCTGACTCTGGCACAATACACATTCAGAACTCTGTTAAGATTCTGTTGCAGCATTTTTAACTTCAGCAACTTTTGCAAATAGATTTTTAATACAAGCATCTGCACAAATCAGTGTGACAATCAAATGACAAAAGACCACCTACAAAACCTCAGCCAGCCATGCTGGCATATGCTACACATGCACTGCCTTACTTCTCCTGGTACAGCTGGCAATTCCTCTCACTGTCACACCAAGGTCAAAGAAATTCTATCTAGAAGTGAACAATGTGGGAAAACCTTATCTGCTATAGGGAATTTGTTTTTATTTGCCTCAAAGAACCTTTTCCTGGAATCAGAGAGGTGGCAGGAAAATGGGGTTCTGGAAGTCACAAGGCTCTTTCCAGGACTCCTATAGGGACAGATCTCCTGTGACAAAGGGGAGGCCTCTAATAATAGATTATACCCACATGGCAGAGGAGGCCATAAAATAAGGGTATCAGAGCTCCTTTTTCCAAGAAAATCCATCACCACTCCTGAAGGGTTGCCTGACTGCTGCACTCTGGAGGCAGTCAGGGGTCACTTATCCCTGCATCCACAAAGCTGGACAGCCATCACCAAAGACACTTGGGTACAGAGGATCATTTCCATTGGCAATTACATACCATTTTCCCTACAACCCCCAGTCATTCTACAAAACTCCCAGATGTTACACCCAGTCAAAGAAAGGTAGCATCCATAGAAATTCAAAAATTGATGGAAAAAATCATCCAGGTTGTCCTCCCTAGACCAACAATGATTCAGAACTTACTCAATGTTCTTTTTAGTGAAACAGAAAACCAAGGACCTAAAACCCATTCTGGATCTCAGCAATTTAAAACAATGTCAGATGCTCCAAGTTCCAAATGGTCATGGATTAGTCCATTCTGCCACTTCTGCACAAGTACAATTGGATGTGCTCAATAGAGCTTCAGGGTGTGTACTGTCACATAAAAATAGACAAGGTGATCCAGGAGATTTCTTCACTTCTGGCTGGAAGCCAATCATTATCAATTCAGAGCTCTGCCCTTTGGTCTCTCCACAGCCCCCCATGCTGTTTACCAAGTGAATGGCAGTAGTCACAGCTTACTTGAGACTGCTAGGATTCCAGGAGTTTCCATATCCTGAGAACTGGCTCCTGTCTGCTTCCACCAAGCATCTTCTGATTCAAGCCAGGGGAATACTTGCTCCAATTATGTCTCCAACTGGGCATTACAGTGAACTATGCCAAATCTCAACTTTCCCTGCTCAAGTCCTGAAGTTCAGTGGTAATCATCTGAACATAGTCACACAAATTGCAAGTCTCCCTCAGTCAAGGATAGGCACATTATGGGACCAAGTATCCCAATTAATATCTCATCCTTCCCCACCAGTAAAGATTAATTTTGCAACTTCTGGGATCCATGGCAGCTTCCATAACTCTAATACCAGTAGTAAGATATTACATGAGAGTACTTCAATGGATACTGGAAGCGCAATGGTCTGTTAGAAGTCATTCTTTCTCTGCTCAATAAGTATTATGATAATTTGTAAAGATCATGATTCTTGGTGGATCACCCCAGGAGAGGTTTCTCAGAGACGCCCTTTTATCTTTCCACCACCACAGCCACAGTGAACTGGGGGGCAGGGGTATTTCTTGGGAATGACAGTCCAAAGCAGTTGGTTCAATCAGGAGACCAATCTTCACATCAGTATCCTGGAAATGAGATCAGTCCTATTAGCATTGCTGGCCTTTCAAGATGTTCTCCCTCCAGGAATGATTGCTGTCCAGACAGATGATACAACAGTTGTCTGGTACATCAATAAATAATAGTGAACCAAGTCTTACCTTCTTATGTCGGAGAAGCAATGACAATTTGGCAGTGCACTCTCCCCACGTCACTTTCTTCTGGTAATGCACATTCCTGTGAAGTCCAACATTCCAGCAGACAAAGTGAGCAGCTCCATATCACTCCATCACAAGTTGTCTATCTCAAACCTGTGGTAACATTAACAATTTTCCATTAGTCGATCAACCACGCTGCAGTATCTTTGCCTCCTCACTCAGCTCCAAGTGCAACAGGTACGTCACAGTGATCCTTCCAGAAGGGGAGTCACAGACAGATGCTATCTTTCATGATTGCCCCCTGTTACTCTTATACACTTTCTCTCCTGTTCTGCTGATCCCAAAATTCCTTCAGAAAGTGTTGTAAGTGCAAAGTAATCCTCAATGCTCCTTTCTAGCCTCAACAAGTATGGTTCCCCTTTCTGCAGCCTCATCTTTTACACCCACCTTGGGTGTTAGATCAAATTCAGGATCTTCTCTCTCTCTCCCATCAAGAATGAATTATCCAGATATTCAGACTCGTAAACTAACCACATGGCACTTCCAATGATGGCTAGACATTCCAGGTTTTTATCCCCAGTTAGATGCATCCTTATATCTTCTCATTAAGATGCTTCTAGAAAGGAGTACAAGAGTAAATGGAAACTATTCTGTCTTTTGGTGGTGCAGAGACAAACATATCCTTTTTCAGCATCCATGTCAACTGTTCTGGATTTCCTTGCTTCCATTTTTAACAATGGTGTCATTTATTCAAGTTGCAGCTATCTGAGATTTTCATATAGGACAGAACCAATCATCTTTGGTCTCATCTATATTGTGTAAAGCATTTCTTAAAGGTACTTTCTTACTTCAGTCCCCCATTAAAGATCCTACTCTACCAAGGGATCTGAATATTCTCCTACAAGCCTCGACTCACCTTTCAGACCAGTGGTCAAGATAGATTTAAATTTTTTATCATGGAAAACTATTTTCCTGGTTGGAATCACTTCAGCCAGAAAAGTATCAGAACTCCAGACCCTCTCATCTAAACCAATGTATATCTAGTTTTTCATAAGGACAGAGTCTGTCTCAACGTGAATCATTCCTTTGTACCCAAGGTGGTTCAGAAACGGCTATGAACCAATCAGTCAACCTTCCAGTTTTCTTTCCAAATTTCTCCAGTAAAGTAGATTCCATGCCTCCTCTTCTAGATGTGCATAAACAACTTTGATTCTATATCCACAGAACAAAAGATTTCAGAAAATCAGACCCAGCTATTTTTTTCCTTTTCCAAAGCCAAACTAGGGAAACCTGTCATAAATGTAACTTTAGCCAAGTGGCTTACTGATTGTATTTATTCTGTATAAATCAAAAATGGATTGACATTTCCAGATGTCCTAAGGCTCATTTCATCAGATAGGTGGCCACATCTTCTGCCTAGGGTTTCTATAGATAACATTTGTGGAGCCGCTACTTAGTCTAACTCACATTTCTTTGTTGCTTACTACAAATTGGGCATCTTAGCTAGGAAAAGAGCAGAGTTTGCTGAGTTCTGGAATATCCTTCCTTGAGGACCACCCTGGGTTGCCGCTAGCTAGGGAATCTGACCCATCAGTCGAGGGATGGATGGATAAGACATCAGTTATAAACATTATGTACTCACCATAAATATGCATCTGTATTGTCTGTTTTCATCCTTCCTCAACTTCCCTCCCTCTAGCGCCTTCCTATTTCACAATTATTTCCTATTTTTCAAGGCTCCTAATTCAGCCCGAGGACTAAATATCTTACTTGACTGATTGATGAGCTCCAGCTATTCTCTCCTGTTCCTCCTATCTATATAGTTATTCCCTAACATATTATTATATAATTTTTCTATATCATAGCTATTTGTACACGCACATTGTAGAATGAAGGGAGGGCAAACTCAATCTAAAGTAATGCTGTTGCTGAGGAGGATTATAGGTAAGTAGAGGAGCTTGAGCTTCAGATTCAAGTATTTAAAAGTGGCTGAAGTCGGATCCGAACCCATCAGTTAACGAAGGATGAAAATAGACATGTGCATCATTATGGTGCATACATAACGTTTATTTTATTAAACAACATGCATCCAAAATCATCAGCAGCATCATATTATGATAATATATGTATCAGATTTTCATATTAATATTTCTTTTCCCCCCATAAAATTGTCTTTTTTTTCCAAACAGTAAACCTACTTGTCATTTCTACTCTTTTATTTTTGAACCATTTTCGGTCTTCTCAAACATCCTTTTCTTCTCCATCACCCCAGTCCCACATATTCTATTTAAGGATATACATCTTGTTCTTTCCTCTTCCATCTGCTTAATTTTATTTATGTAATGCCTAACAAATCTTCCACGTCCATCTAACCCTTGATTTCTGCTTTCTGCTTGTCACTTTTTGTACTAGAATAATTAAAGTTAATAAGGCCTTCTTGTGTCCTGACTTCCCCTGTTCCAGCTTGTCATCATCATCATCATCATCATCATCATCAACAACATTATCTCTTTAGTGTCTGACTTGTTCACCCAGCATCTGCCCTGGGGCATTTTGCACTGTGGGTTTTAAACTTTCTTTAAACTCTGCACACTTCCAAACACATGCTCACAGTTTCCCCGTTTACCCCTCACATTCTTCCTTCAGGTACTCCGAACCTGAAGGATGATCCTTTGCCATTTACTTGAGTACAAAAATATCTTTGTAAGCATTTCCTTGCAAAAATCCTTAACTGCCTAGGTTTAGTTGCTTACTTTGAAGCCTTGCACATTTCTCCATATTGGTCTTTTTATAATTTGTCTACCCAACAGTTTTCTTCCATTTCTGCCCAAGTTCCTCTGATTGATTTTTATAATATCTGTGTATAATTCTGTATGCCTTACTAATTATCCCCTTTTTCTATAATAGTGTCTATTTTCAGGTCCACCAAATATTCCAAAAGGAGCAGCCACTCTTTTGTCTCTCCTTTTTCTCTTGACTCTTTGTATTCAACTATTATTCCCTGATACAGGATCCTGTCCCTGTTATTTAATCCAAATGGTTCTTCTGATTCATTACATTCTCTGTTTTTGCTCCAGAGTAATTTGCTCCCAATACTTCTGTCCTTTGGCAAACTTTTTCCATTTACTTCACACTGTTTCTTCCTTACTGTGTGTCCCTTTATTTGGGTACTCTGATAACATCTCCTTATTCCATCCCCTCACTATCTTATTTTTTTAGTTTACTATCTGCTGCATTGTGTATATAAACTGCTTGGTTGTTTTTGTTCTCTCCCCAACACATGCTTACAGTGTGGCAGTCTCTCCATGTCTCATCATCATATCGTTCCATTTCAGTGTTTTCCCTTCCACTTATAATATATATGTAATTACCTTAACAGCATAGCTTTGAAGTAGCCCTTTAAATCAGACAGCACCAATGCCAATTACTTCTTTGCTAGGATCATCTTATCTCACTTAACCCTAGCCCATAGCCGATTTTGGGGGGTCCCCAACCACAGCAAGTTATCTTATCTTGATATTTTGTAACATGTCTGTCAAACCAACAAAACCTAGTACAGCAATCTTCTATACTTAATAAAGCAGGTAAGTAATAATAACTCATATTTATCTCCTTCAAAATTCAAACATCTGTAGTTATAGTAACAGTATTTTGTCAAGTAACAAGCTTTACAATTTCATTAAATATTTTACCAATGACATAATGCCCCGGCCTAGGTTAAGCCCTGATGGTGGACATCCTCTTCACTAAAATTAACAACATAGCCAGTTTTAGGTATCTGCAATAACTGTGGCTGGAGGGGCCCCTTAATCATCAATGACTGTATGGGGGCCCCACAAAAACTGCTGTTGGTTGGGGAAAAATGAGGAGAAAAAATGTATTAAGTTTTGATTACACTCTTTAACCTGAACAGGACTGTGATATGACCCTGTTAGGACAAAGCTGTAATGAACATAAGCAAAGTAAGCACTAGAGAGATCAGCAGCCCAGGGTGACAGATCTCATTGCAAACTGTGGAGTTTAACAAGAGCTGATGCTTCTAATCTTAAGAAATGGTTTCTCTTTCAGGTTTTTATACATACTGGCAGAACAACTGATACTGTAACTCTCAACATCTTCAACATCTTTGCTGAAGAATTCTGTTCCGTGATAAAAATAATAGCATAATAAAGGCTCAAAATGAGGAACACATTTTATATATTACTCTAATTCATTTAAAAAGTTACTATAATAACACATTTTGCATTAACATGCATTTTTTAGACAATAAGTATAAAACTCTGATGACTGGATTTATTGTGACAGAGCAAAATTATGAGACAAAATCAGGAATATCTGTGAAATCAGGGATAGTGATAGGTATTAATTTACTCCTCACTGAGGTGAATAAAAGTGACTTATCCCTGTTGCTGTTTGATGACTGCTAAACAGCAGTCACCGATCTTGCAAAGTAGTACTAGTACAATGTACTTGCTGAAATAAGTACAAAATTAGCATTGCTGCTGTGATGTGTGTGTGTGTGTGTGTGTGTGTGTGTGTGTGTGTGTGTGTGTGTGTGTGTGTGTGTGTGTGTGTGTAAAAAATGTCACAGATTTTTATCAATGCACATATCCAATAATGCTGAAACACACACATTATTCTTCAGGGTATCAAAAAAATGTAGCTAACTAGTGATTATATTTCAACAGTAAGGCATAAAGTATATCACAGAGCATTCAGACACTTAGATCTTCTAGGAATCTGGTGCCCCCCACTCCTTAAACTGTATAAATGGATACAGGAGGCTCCCTTAATCATCCTTGACTGTGGGGACCCCAAAAAAGCTGTTTTTGGTTGAGGAAAAATGAGGAGAAAAACATGCTTTCATTTTCTGATTGCACTCTTTAGCCTGGATGGAGTTATGATACGACCGTTAGGATAAAACTGATAATAGCCTCTGTCCTCAACCACAAACATTCTAAACCATCCCTGCTCAGATGTTTGTGTACAGAAATTTACCGTAGGTTATGAGGGTGCTGGGGATTGTGTAGTCATCATTTCCTTTACTTTTCAAACAGACCTCAGAGGCATACAAAGAAAGTTACTTTAGCTCTTGTATGTAGGGGCAGTGTACTGCCCGGTAGCAGCAAAGTAGAATACATTATTGCAATCATTATTTATTTTCACTTTCCTCACAATCAAACATCAGCCACATATACAGCTGGTTGCCTTTGGGGGTTAGGATCGAAGAGTAAGTAGGCATGCTATGTATATGTATTTCAGCAGTCACTTGAAATATATGACTATGGCCATTTGAACCTCTGCTTTCATCCCAATCTAACATCAGAGGGTTGCATAGGCAGTGACTGTCTTTTTGGGAGAATAGGGAGGCAGGCAGTATTCCCTTACATGATCTGTGTATCCTCACAACAATTGACTTGTTAATTTATTTTTAGCTACTATTTTTGTCAGCTTTGAATTTTAAGCCTTGGGTACAACTTGTCTTCATTGAAAGAAAAAAATAAGACTGAAATTCTTTTTTCTTACTCACGATTTTTCTTTAGGCCATTTTTGGATTAAAAGATTGGGAAATGCTCTAGCTTCTGGGGGCACCGGCTTAATTGGGTTATTTCCTAAATGGTTATTACTGTGCTGTCTTGGTCAAGAAAGTATATTGAAAAGACAGAAGGAAAATTAAAGCTGAATAGCAACATTGAATATCTTTCCTTAATCATCATTTCTGTTCAGGCCATCATTGGGTAAAAAAAAAAGCAACTTAAAAAGTACTTTAGAGCATATATAAAGTTATGGCTTCTTGAAAAAGCTGAAGAAAAAAAAGTATTGTGCATAAGTGGGAAGCCCAACATGGGGGAAACAGAGGGGAAACTCTGGAGGGTGTGTTCTTTTTTTTTTGGCGGGGGCTGAAACAGTAAGCAGTGCCTAGGGTACCATTGCACATTAGTTCTCCCCTGTACATAGAGCTGTTGTAATGTATTCTTGTTACACCTAAATGCCAGTAACTGTAAATGTCCCTTTGTGAGATGGGCCAACACAGTGTGGCAAGTATGCCTGTTGTAATAAGATCATTGTAGCTACAGGTCAGTCTGTGTGTACTACTCCTAAAAGCCTGCAGCATGAACTAAAAAGATGGATAGAAGTGGTGGCAGTGACAGGGTGATACCTAGACTGAAAGTGCCCAGGGGGCCCCAACTTGACATTTGCTGGGGGTCCCCAAAATGCTTACACCAGCCCTAGCCCTCTTGTTTTCCCACATAAAGTTCTTCAGTTCCTTATTTATTGCTTGCCCTAACTTATTGTTGGAGTGACAGAAATACATCTGACTTGCATAAGGTGACCAAAAACATTTTCACTGCTTGTTATCCTTTTGTCCTGATTCATAATTGAGAATTTAAACTCTCTTACATTTTGGATCATTGTTTTCTCAGGTTCTTCTCGTCTCTCCTTTGCCATAAATCTTTTTAAAGCCATATTCCTAGGTACTTCAATCTTATATGGCCCTAAAAGTATGGGAATCACTTCACTAGTTTATGCATGGGCAAATAGTTTGTAGGTACAGATTTTGTTTTATCTACATTTATTTTATAACCCCAAAATATTGGGAACTGTCTCAAAATATTATACAACACAGGGATATCTGGTTCTGGATTTGCAAGTACATTACTATGATATCTGAAATACTTATGCTTTCCTTTTTCCCCTTCAACTCATACCCCTGGATGTTTGCATCTCATATTTTCATTCTCAATGACTGTACCCTGCCTGGTTCTCAGTTTGTCTGACAAATTACTACATGCTTTTACCCTTACTTCTGGCCCTATATATATTTATATGTGTGTGTGTGTGTGTGTGTGTGTGTGTGTGTGTGTGTGTGTGTGTGTGTGTGTGTGTGTGTGTGTGTGTGTATATATATATATATATATATATATATATATATATATATATATATATAAATGTGTGTATGTAAGTATGTAAATATGTTTCTTATTTCAGTTATTTCAATAGGAAATATAAATTCAGCCATTGCCCAACACACACATTCCCACCTTACCCTATCAAATGTTGTTTCTGATTCCAGACTTAACACATATTAATGATAACTTTTTGTCTTCTGCATCATTCTGAATCATCACAATTCCATTAATGTCAAATATCTGCCCACTCCTACAAATCCACACTGCTTCAGGTCTGCAAATTTTTGTAACAATCTTCCTAACCTTTTTTGCTGGTACAGACATAAATACCTTTGTAATTATGATTTAATATTGAAGATGGTCTATACAAGGTGGGATTTGCAGGCTCATTCCTCCTGTAGGGTAAACCTACTAACACCACTTCTTTCCCAGAATCAGGTATCTCCCACTCCCCTTTCAAGACACTATTAAATAATTTCTTCCATATCCTTATTAAGGCCCCCAACTTTCAGATAGCTATGGATATCTTATCTAATTCTGTAAATTTACCAGAAATTACAATTTTCTTTTATTCTTCTTCTTCCTCTGCACTTCCAGTTCACCACCTTTGGCAAGCCCAGGTTCATTATGAAATTCTTTGACAAACTCCTATCTTGATCACCACATTCAACTGCTTTGTAAACAATTTCATAAAATATTCGGAATACTTTGCTAATTAATTCAGGGTCTGTCATTATTCTTCTGGTCATAGAATCCCTTACCTTTACCACAAATTTGTCTGCTTTTTGTTTCCTTAACTGCTGCATTAGAAGGTTTTGTGCACTATAATTGTAGTCGTAAGAGTAATTTCCTTTGTTGCTGTTTTCCACACTTACGCAAATTGTTCATCTATTACTCAATAGTCTCCTTGGCAGCTCTTAATTGCTCTCCTTCCTCACCAATGACATTCTCTAAACTATATTGCAGTGCTTAGCTTTAACCCTTGCCAGTCCTCACGATATTTTGTATTGCCATTTTCTCATATTATTTTGCTTTATTTCAACCACAGCTCTGAAGTCTCCTTACACTGTTTCTCAGGAACTAGCAATCTCTTTTGACCCATTTTTCATCTTTCCTCTCTCCCAAAGATTATCTGCTACTCGCTTATTAAATATCTGCCTTTTCAATAAATTTGTAGTGAAAAGCCATTGCCCCACTCTTTTTCAACCACTACTTTGAGTGTGAACCCTTACCCTAACCTTTAGAGGTGCATGATCAGAAGTTGTAATTAGCTGTACCTCTGTTCCCTCAAGTAGATGACCATGCTCTTGTGTTATATAATATATATCCAATCTAGCCAAATTCTTTAATTTTTAAACATCTTTATTAAGTCATCACATTTTAAGAAATGACATGAGTATAGCTACATTAATGGAAAAATCATAGTAACATTTTCCAGTATTAATTTTATGCAGTATACATGATTTAGTTTCAACAATTTTTATTCATTCCAACATTTTACAAATTGCTGACTTTTTGCCTTCTTTTAAACCCCACTCCTCATTATTATGTATGTATTGCTTCCATAAATTCCATTCATTTGTATGTAATTTGCCTCCTCCCTTTTCTAATGACCCAACCTCCAGTTCTTTTATCTCCTGTACAATATTCAATAATTCAGTTACAGTTTATTTATATGTTAAATTCCATTTTCTAGTATTTGCTTTTTGGCTGCCAGTAGCATTAAACTTAATAAAGCTATAAAATGTGTAGATTATTCAGATCTTGTATTTGAGCCCAAAATAATCCTTTCCTTAACTACAACACAGAAAACATGATGTCCTGACTGATATCACTGTTGCCTTATATGGTTATCACTGCTGTCATTGGCTGGGGTACCAAAGGTTTAACTTCCAGTATGGTAGATTTGATGTGTGACCTCAGCTCACAAGCATAATGCTATAAAGGTGGACGTATGAGTGTAATACCCCAGACTATCTCACCACCAGCCCAAGCGTAGGTCGTTCATCCATTTGACTGATCATTGTTTGGTTGTTGGTACTGTTTCATCAAATACTCAGATAAGTGTTCCATTGGGAAACCTTCCTTCATACTCTAAACTGTTTTTTCTTACTGGTACTGGATATTAGCTGTGGGGGGGGGTAATTGAAAGTATGCAAGGCAAATCCTGTACTTTGACATGCACTCCAAGTGCCTTTATTCACGTAAGAGTGGAACATGACTACAAGGCTTGTTCCATCTCCCAATCATTTGTTCCTAAGGCCTTGCAGTCCTGCTTGTTTTCTTTTAACACTTTCCTCAAGACCCAAAGTCTCAAACACTTGGCCCACTCCAAGATGGCAGTTTCTGCCTCCCCAGACATACCACCATCACCTAAGAAAAAGTTTAAAAGGCCTAGGTTAGAAAATCAATCACCCCTCTCTGACCCCAGTGCAACCACTGAGATTTTACAACCTGCAGTATATTCTGTTTTTTCTCAGATGCCCTCTACCAAGACCATGCTGGATGCCGGTATAGGTTTGGAGGCCTTGTTGGTAGAGGATTCCAATAGACAGAGCTAAACCATGACTCATAATCTTGGAGGGACCAGAGGGCATCCCTCAGATCCTGGTTATGGAAGAGATCCCATGGAATCTAGTCAAGGTACGTCAGGACAATGAAACACCACACCTAGTACAGGCAGATGTCACTCACAAGAAGAAGAGACAAAACACAAAACATGTTACTTCCCCCTCATCCTACTCCCTCCTCTACTAGGGAAAAGGAATGGCTGGATTTCTCTCAAAGTTTGTTTAAGGCCATTTTGGCTCTGAAACCTCATTTCTCTTCTCAACTCCCTTTCCCCCTACTCCTCAACAGATGGCTGTAGATTCATCTTCCTCTGAAGATGAGGAAGCTCCTGATTCTGACCATTCCTTTGCATACTCTTCTCAAATGCACTCTCCTGGCTAAGTGTCTTCAGATGATCATGACTGTTTTACCTGATTCTCTAGTAGAAGAAACTACCTTTGGGGGAAACAATTCTGAATATGATGAAGCATTTTGTGTGGTAGTCCAGACAGATTTCAGAAGTGCAGAAAGGATACCAGCCTCTTCTCCTGTCCCCCATGTTCTTGAGGCCTTTTTTGGTGCTTTTCAATCCACAGTTGTTGCTCTTGACTCTCAGCCGCCAGCTCCCAAAAGTCCTGGAAAATTTTATAAATTCCATGAAGACCTTAAGTTTCTTTTAAAGAATCCTGTGGTGTGGACACTTGTGCAGTTTCCCTCAAATGATAATCCTACTAAACATCTTCCTAATGCCAATTCCGCAGCTAAGGAGAGCAGAGCTATGGATAGTTAATGTAAAAAGTTATACACCTCCTTTAGCTTGGCTTTCAGGGCTACTAATTACCAAACACAGATGACCAAATATTTGTTTCCCATCTCAATTTCTTACAAAAGGTCGTGGCAGATTTGCAGGGCACTGACTCTAAACAACAAAATGTTATCCTTACTTAATCAGGCTACTCAAGTGGCCAAACACAGTATTAAATGCAATTATGATGCTGTGCAGGACTTGCCTGGAACAGCTGCTACTGACTCAGTAATACAAAAGCAACAATGTGGCATAGAACAAACACACCATAGAACTAGAAACACAGTCTACTCAGCAAACTTAGGGAGACACCACAACCTGTTCTTAAAATGAGCACCAGCATTCTTTAGTCTCATCAGTTTTCTTGGATATGTCTCAAGCCTTTGACACAGTCTCCCACAACAAACTTCTAACTGCTCTCTCAGACCTAAAGATACAGCCTTCATATGTCTCATGGTTCCATATTTAATTAACAGGTCATCAGCAGCAGTTAAATGGCAATATGACCTCTCCACATTTCTCCCTATTACCCTTGGGATCCCACAGGATCCATACTTGGCTCTCTTCTCTTCAGTATTTTCACTAATAACCTCAACTCAGCCACCTCACTTGCCACCATTATCCAATATACGGATGATTCAGCATTAATAAGTGCAGCCACTACCATGCAACAACTTCAGGACAAAACACAACAGGCCTTTACAGCTCCCAACTTATTCTTAACCCCAGAAAAACAAAACTTAAGATCTTTCAACCTACCAGAACACTAGATCTCCCCACAGTTCCACATTGCAGTTAATAACAACACCATAATTACACCTGAACAATCTGCCAAACTACTAGGAGTCATTGTAGACAATAAGCTAAACTTTGACTTGCATATATCACAAACAATTTAAAAACCCCACAAAAAATGGGTACCCTTCACAGAAACCAAATATTTTTAACTGACTCCTCAAGAGCTGCCATAGCCAGAACCCACCTTCTAGAAACTCTTTTATACGCTTCACCCATCCTTATTAACCTCAAAAAAAAAAAAAAAAAAAAACAGATTTAGATAAACTGAATATATGCTATAGCAAAGTAACTAAATTTGCTACTGGATCATTACATAGGTCACATCACTGTCTAGTCCTCAAAAAAAAACTCTTCTGGCTTGAACTACCTCAGCTTCCTGCATACAGCCAATCAATCATGGCTCACAAATTACTCTATAACCCCCCAAAAACTCCAGCTCTCCAAAGCTTACTACATCCTCACTCTAACACTCAAACAATACGATCATCAAATAAATTTTACTACAAGTCTCTAAAAATAACAACACTGCAGGAGACTCCTTATACTCTTCCCATATATCAAAAACCTGGAACTCCCTCCACCATAATATTAGAACCATTGACAACACACACCAGTTTAAAAAAAATACTCATAAATTATCTGACTCTTGGCTCTGCTCATGCAACACCCCTGGCTGATCTCCTGTTATAATAGGTACACTCTCCTTTAATCATTCAGCCTGTGTCTTGGACAGTGATCTTATTTGTAATATGATTTTTCTTTTTTCTTTTTATTCTTAAATGTGTGATAAATCTAGAATTATTTTCCCTTTATAAATGTAAATTAATACTCATAGGTCCTATCTTAATAATATCGCTATGTTAAGTTCCATGTCTGATGTTGTATCTACAGTTAGACTTATTGTATCTTCTGTAACTTATGTTGTATATATTTTTTGTCACGCTGTACTTTCTCTTACTAACGTTGTATGTACTGTCACTTTTTGTGGAGCTTTTCTCCCCAGGCCTCCACTGAAAATGGGCTCTGCCCAGTCAGACTTTCCTGATAAACAAATGTAAAATAAAATAAAATAAAATATATAAATAAATAAATAAAAATTATTCATACACCAAGAACTTCAACAGATTAATGTAATTCAACACATACCAAGTTTAAAAATGGTGCCCAGCAGATTACATGATGAAAAACATCCAACAACATAATTAAATCTTAAAGTGACATGTCAATACAAATCAAATAAATGAATCAAAATAATAAATCTAAACCATTGACTTGTGGCTTTCCACAGTCTGATTTCTATCCTTTGTGCTAGTAAAAACATTTTATGTTGACAGTTTCATTTAAACCAGGATATGTATCTGAATTCAGTCTGATTTGCCATTCTGACTCTCAGCCATACCTCTTAACCTCTTACTGCAAGAAATCTGGACAAAGCCTGACAAAATGGGGAAACAAAGGCCCAAAAATAGGGACAAATTTTAAGTATTATTCTTATAAACTTAGAATGTTGCTAGAGTGCAAGGTTTGTGTTAACATACATTCTGAAGGATTTGAATTCTAAAACTCAAAAATATGTCATTATTTAGTGACTTCAGTCCTCAGATCATCCCACTTATTTGCCAGAAAACCACAAATTGAAAACCACAAATTTTATGAGAAACACACCAACAATATGAGGCAAAAATGTAGACATTCTGCAAAAATCTGGACAGTTGACAAGTATGCTGTCGGTATTCTAAACGCATGTTGTAATTGCCAGAAAAGTCACCAATGTTAACAGAATCTAGCACAAAGAACTGAAATTTCTTATAATTCTCACACTACAAAGCATGTCTCACTAGGGCATTACTAGTGTCCACTTTTCTTATTGCTAGTGAATGTTCATAAATTCTACAAGACAGTTTCCTACTTGTATTTCCAAAATAGAAGCAAGTACACGAATCACAGTGAGTTAAGTAAATAACCCCCTTTAAGTCAAAATTGTACCTTTGGTGTGCAAAAATGTTCATGTTCATGTTTAAATGACTGATGAAAATACTCATGGTGTTAGAGATAAAGCAGCATTGTTTGCATTTGCCATATTTGAAAGTGCCAAAGGTACCTTCTCTGATACTTTTGGGGTAATTTTATTTTTCTAGAATGGATTTGATAGAATTCACTTGTTTATAGGTGAAAATCTGGTGTTCTCCTAAAATTCTTGCAAGATCGCTACTCCCTAAAATTATTTTCCAGCTATTCTGGAGGATATCTCTGATGATATTCATGTCAATGGTAATGAGCAGTGGAAAAGCACCCCTGTAGCCAACTGGAAGACTCATCGGGGGGGGGGGGTGCAATGAACAACTGCTCACGTCCATCCCAAGGATTGGTTTAGCTTTCCCGGTCTGTAACAAATACATTTCACCAATATTGTTGTCCAGCCAATCAGAATCATATCCCCTGGCTATGAAGAAGTGCTTTAATGTCTCAGTTTCTTCCTTAAAAATGTTATCATTGCTCGCTAATCTGCTGAGCCATATAAATTGCGCTTTCACCACTCCCTTCTTCATGTGGTATGGCTGTGTCTACCTAAATAGTTGTTCACAAAGGTTTCTTTCCTGTAGATATTACTCTTGAGTGGAAATTGGATGCATCAAAAGTCAAATTGATGTCCAAAAAAATTAATGGACATCCGAAAACCATTTAAGGTGAACTTTAAAAAGGGGGTACTTGAATTGAACCATTCAAGTAGTTTGTTGAATTTATCTTCAGACCCCTACCATATGATAAGCTGATCATTGATAAACCTCTTATAGAATGCCACCTTCTGATACAACTGGTGGGGTTTAAAGTATTCCTGTTCCCACCATGACATGATGTTTGCAAAAACAGGGGCTACCCTGGCCCCCATCTCTACCCCGGACTTTTGTCTGTAGTGTTTTAATGAAAACTTAAAAAAAATTATTGTCCATGACAATTTCCAGCAGGAAACAGTATTGATCAAGGTATTATCAAAATCAATGACCCTTGTTAAATACTTCCAGATGAACTCCTGAGCAATACTGGCGTAAAGAGTGACAACATCCATGTCTCAGACAGGAGCTATTATGGTGGAAGCAGCAGGTGAATCTAAACCCAGGGCTCCCCTTCACAATGAGGGATGAGGCATGAGGAGCCTGAATGAACAACAAATGTGTGCAGGGGAGCTAGCAGCCTATGTTAATAAAAGAATGCATCAACATGAAAGAAATGAGGCACTCATCCAAGTTCTTTGGTGTTTTTACACCTCTGGAAACCAGGTACCTTATGAGTGTTCACAGAAAACAGAACTGTAATATGGTACGTAAACAAGCAAAGAGGGTCCAGATCTTACAATTATGCAGATTGTCTCAGGAAACTTTGGACCATGCCACCCAGAAAAACATGGCATTCATAGCCGCATACATCCCATCACAAGACAATGTGCTGGCGGACTCTTTAAGCAAGTACTTAGAGAACTATCACAAATGGACCCTAAACAAAGAGGTTTTACAGGGCATCCACCAATTTTGAGGACCCCCCCCCCCAGATAGACCTGTTTGCCTCAAAGAACAACAAATAGCTCCCACTGTTTTCATTAGGGACCCTTGCCCCTCAGCTTGAAAGACAGATGACTTCTCCTTTCAGTGGACGAGGAAGTTTTTCTACTCCATCCCTTCACTATCTCTTATTCCAAGAATTCTTCTAAAGACACAAAAAGAATATCCAGAACTTTTGTTAGTGACCCCTTTCTGGCACAAGACAGCAATGGATTCTTCTTCTCTTCCTTCTAGCCAGGCACAAGTACTACAAACTGCCACTACAAACAGATCTCATCACTCAACAGGAAGGGTTACTACTTCACCTGAATCTGTCATCAGTAAAATTAACTATGTGGATGATAGGGTTTTGATTCCTTACAGGCACCATTTCTCTGAGGATGTCATTAAGTTTCCCCAAGATGCCAGGAGAACCATCGCTTGAAAATCATACCTTCCAAAATGAAACAGATTTTTTCTGTTGGTGCCAAAGAAATGGACAGGGCCTCAGCTAATCAGAGGTACCTTCCATTCTCAAATATCTGTATGAGCTATTACATGCAGGTCAGGTCTACTCTTCCTTTAAAGCCCAACTGTCAGCCATCTCCACTTGCTTGCCAATCAGTCCACCACTTATGTCCAGCTCTGAGGTCAGGCTATTCCTTAAGGGGATAATGCATCTAAAACCACCCAGAAAGCTCATTACCCTATTCTGGACCTCAAGTTTAGTGCTAGAGAAGCTCACCTTGCCTCCTTCTGAACTGGCAACATCAGCAAATCTCAGATTCTGTACCTGGAAAACTATCCTCCTTCTGGCCCTCATCTCAGCTAGAAGAGTTTGGAACTTTATGCACTCATGGCAATTGTCCCCTTCCTTATTTTTCATAAAGACTGCCAAGGAATTCCAATTTTTCCTTACTTAGACAATATGTTAATCCAAGCTACTTCTCTTCAAATTCTCCAACACCACCTCCAGTTCACCCTTAGGACTAACGCTTCATTTGCTCCTAAGGTAGTGAATCAGCTGTCCTTCAATCAGGCCATTAACCTTCCTGCATTCTTTACCAACCCACAAAATCAGAAGAAAGGATCCTAAATTCTCTGGACATTCACAGGCAGCTAAGATTCTATCTAGACAAAAATAATCCATTCGAAAATCTGATGAACTCTGTTTCTTTCTTGGACTCCAAAGTAGGCCAACTAGTATCCAAATAAACCATTGCAAGCTGTATCTCTAATGCCATCTCATTTTGTTACTCAGCACATAGCACATCCTTGCCCTCATGCTTCAAGCTTATTCTACCACAAAATTAGCAGCCTCTGGGCCTTCTACAAAGGAGTGGATGCCAGGCCATTCTGGAGGCTCCTGATCATCTGTGCAAACTTTTAGTAAACACTACAAGATGAATTCATTTTTAAGGTCCAGAACTGCTTTTGCTAGGTCAGTCCTATCTGGCCTGTTGGATAGTTAGACTGCCTTCTAACCAGCATCCCCTACTTTTCCTTTAGCTCTGAGAATCACCCATATATTAGAAATACTGCAACACTAACTTCAGCCAGGACATAGTACAGTTGTGTAAGAACTTGCTATAACAGTAGATGTACTCCTGATCAGTGTTGCAGTATTCCTTCCCACCTCACCTCCCTTTCCCTCTCCAGTTTTACTGTCTTCCTTTTTCCCTCTCCATTCCTATCCCCTGAGAAACTCCTTGGAACCAAGGAGACTTTCATACCACTTCATACTATGAACCTCCTAATTGAACAGTTTTATGTCTCAGAGGTCTTCAGGCTGCTGGCTTGGGGATAGCATGAGGTATTGTGGTTGTATGTTCACCTATATACTCCTACACTTACAAGCTGAGGTCATACATAGAATCTATGATGCTGGAAGGTAAAATGTTGATACACCAGCTGACAACAGATTATCCATATGTTAGGAATACTGCAACAATAGGACAGCTACTGTCATGTTCAGTTCTTACTCAACTGTACTTTCCCATTTACCTCTCTTTGTCATCACACATCCTGCATTTGCTATCTACCTAAGGAAAAGTTCTACAAAGTCTGCTTGGGTATAACAATATCCATGTAAATACTTCTATGCTATGCAAAAATCCTAAACCTTCTGCACTTTGTTGTATACTTTGGGAATCATACAGATGTCATCCCATTATTCCTCTGTAAATTGCCTTGCCATTCTATTTTTCCAGTCTTTTCTAACCTCCTCTGATTGATTTGTATAGTTATCATGCCATAATTATTCCCTTTTTTAACAGCAGCTTCCATCTAGATTAAAAAAAAAAAACTCTACCAGCGCTGATCTTTCACTTAGGTTCATAAGGAAGTGCTAGGCAGCTGTTCTTGTGGTCCATTTTAAAAGTAGCCAGTTTCCCTCCAAGGTGAAACTCAAACCCTGTACCCTGCATCTGTGAGGTAAACTCCTTAATGATTATGCCAACCCCCTCTGCATTTTTCTCTTTGCCTATATTCTATTAAAATTCTCTCCCCCAAGCCATTCTCAAAGGAGGCTATATCAATACCCACTCCTCTGGGAGCCATCTTTAAAATGTAGTATAGTCCCAACCTGCAGGAGCTTTCCTTAGTCTGCTGTCTGTGCTCATTGTAAATATTTTTTTCTTTTTATATGCATATGCCGCTTTAGCGTTGTCTGTTTGCTGTCATAATTTATAGGGATTTTTATGCTGTTCTATATTAGTGCTACATTTATTATTGCTATTTAGAGTGTATAGTCTGACAAAACTGTGATGCTTTTTTACTGGTGATTGTATATGCAGAGCTTGGTCATTACTCCAGTGTGTATATGCGTACTTACATATCTAAACTTACGTAGGAAGCTGGAGTGGATTCATAGACATTTCCTTTATTGATCTCTGCTTCACAGTATTCTGCATTTAGTATTAGTTAGCAGAAACATACAGTTGCTGTTTATTTTGTACACAAGCAGCAGAAACACAGCAATTGTTACAAATTCTAGCCAATATCTTACCTAACTACAGTTCTAATTGGTATTGGGTAGCAAAAACATACCTGCTATCAGTAAGGAGAAAAATACAGTTTGTTTATGTGGTATCTGGTATTTGAAAAGCAGAAACAGTGTTTCTTACCTAACTTCAGTTTCAGTTGGTATTAGTTAGCTGAAACATACCTGCTATTAGTAAGGAGAAACATATAATTTGTTTATTTGGTATCTGAAAAGCAGAAACAGTGTTTGTTGCAAACTCTAACCTGCATCTCACCTAACTACAGTTCTAACTGGTTTTGTAAGCAGAAACATACTTGGTATTTGTAAGCAGAAACATACAGTTGTTTGCTTATTTGGTTTTTGAAAAGTAGAAATGCAGAGTTTGATTTGTTACACATTCTAACCAGTATCATACCTAACTATGGTGCTACTTTAACCTATTAGACTTAGTATGTTGTTAAAATTTGTCTGTTATGATCTGCCTAGACACTGTTTCCAATTCTTTGTGAGTCTTTACTCTCCCTGGACATCTATCTATGTACCTACTTACTGTAACATTTCTTGCACCTGCTCTGTCTTCTGATAATCCTTCATCACTCTCTGACTAATATCCTCTACTCTCTCCCAGTTTGTTTCCATTTTTCCTAAAACTGTGCTATTTACTTTCTGCTCACACTCTATTTTTTCTGTTTACAGTTTGCTCGGGCCATCCACAAGCCTCAGGATTGCGCCCCCCCCCCCCACACACACACACACACCTTCGGTTCTGAAGCAAAGTATCAGCAAAAGCTCAACTCAGCCCTGGGGAATCTCAACTTTTATACACAAGCCTTCCTTTACAATTAATCATTAGGTAAATGTCATTGAACTGTTTTTAACAATTTTCTCTTACTTTGTGACTGTCATTGTGAGGTGAGCACAGCTGCATTGAGCTCCATTCAGCTTCCATCTTGGAGAGCTTTAATCAAGTCGGCCACTACGTAGCAACATACTCTATTAATTATATAATATTCTTATTCCCTCTGTATGCAAACAGGTGAGCTCCAGAGTCTAAAATTAAAATTAATCCAAAACAAAACTTTAGTTCAGTCCCAATTCCCTTAACTGTACTCATCCTTAAAGAGCTTGCTAGCAACATTTGCTAATAGACAAACAGCTGCTGATTGTTTTTTGAGCTTCCTCAGGCCTCAGGTGTAGCCCCGCTCCATTCACCCTTGCTACGCTCAGGCTCACTTTTCTCTACTTCCACCCCGATTCAGACCCATCCCCCATATCATTTTCTTTTATACCTAACCATTGTTAACACCCACTCTGCATCCTACTTCCCTTTTCTGTTCTCCACACAAACCATAACTAACCCCTCCCCCTCTCCACACACTGTACTTGCAAACTATTACTTCTCCTTCCACTACCCACATTACTCCTACCCCCCTACTCAAACATCACCTCAGCAACACACTCTCACATACCTCCCTGCAAAATAAACCTACTACTAACTCTCCAATCACCAATTTCAGTACTCTAGCACTCAATACTCTTACCCATCATGCCTTTCTCTACTACTCTTTTTCTTGTACTACCTGCATTACTCCTCCTTCACACTCTCACCTCACTTAATACCCAGTTATCTCCTATTCTCAAAGCTGCTACAATACCTCATACTGGGGATACCTCATCTCCTTATCATTCATTTGGTATTTTCACTTCTATCTTTTCTACTGAATCTCCTCTTCCAAAAATAAAAATTCCCCCCACCTACACCACATTCCCTAAAAATAAAACAAAATATTTTATCTTTAACTTATGTAAATATAACTGCCACTACTACCCTTATGTTTTTCTACTTGCAGAAGATACATAACCAAATCCAGGTCCCACTCAACACAACTCCACCTATAACTATAGTCCCACTAACCTATACATCACTGTCCCCCCAAACAAACACATCTCCTTTTACTCAGTAAACACTAGAAGTATATTAAACAAGGTTAGTAAACGTCATGCTTGGATCTCAAGCCATTCCCCTGATGTTATCACCCTAACAAAAACTTGGCTAAAACCCCAACACCATGACAAAGACTTTCTCCCTCCTGGCTATAGTACACTGTGCCTTAACCACTGAAAGAAAAAGGGAGGTGGTGCCATTGTTTACTCTAACCACCTTACACTGACAAATCCTAATAAAACTATCCCATCCTTTTCCCCTGCTGAAATACTGACAGCCAACCTTGTACTTAACACCCATACCACCATCACAGTAGTAGCAATCTACATTCCCCCAGGGGATAACTTACCCCTGCTGGAAAACGCTCATACTTCTCTCAACATATTCCTAATGAAACCATTATTCTTGGTGATGTCGATATTAATTGGTTAACTCTCTGTACCACAAATTCTTCCTTACACATTAACTTGTATGGCTTTACTCAACTCATCACTGATGCCACCCATACCAACAAGTCTCATACACACAGCACCTTTATCAACTGGATTCTAGTCTCTCATCCCTCTAAATAAAACAATCGTGAAGCCCTTCCCAACACACTAAGTGATCACTTCCCAATAAAAGTACTTAGATATATATCCCTCACTTTACTAAACAGCAAGCTTACTAACTTCCACCCAGACACGTTTAAATCTCTTCTCTCTAAAGTTAATTGGAATTTCCTTGCCCAACTCTGCCTTAAAGATGCTGTCCTGTATTTCAACTCCACCTTTCTTAGTATTCTTGACTTACTTGCCCCACTTCGCACAGTCTGTATTAAATCTAATATATCTCCATGGCTATCAAATTCCACCTGCATTCTAATGAAAAATAGAGACAGAGCATGAAAAACATGGACCAAAACAAACCTCCCTGCAGACTTGCTAAAATACAAAGAACTTAAAAATCAGACCAAAAAGTGTATTAATAAAGATAAAAGACACTTCTACTATAATCCACCCTCAGACTTGAAATCTAACCCCCCAAAAATTTGGAACACATTAAACCACATACTACAACCTGGTGGTCCGTGCTCCCCCAATCCTTGTCCTGATAAGACTTCCAAAGATACTGCCTCCACCTTCAACACATATTTCATTGACTCTATATCCAAACTATTTAACCCCAGTGCCAACTTGTCTACCTTTAATAATATTTCAAACCACTCTTTATCAAATCCCACGATACTCTCATCAGATTCTTTTTTTCCCTCAAACCTGTACCCACTAGCTAAATCAAATCCCTACTTTCTAAACTCAAACCTTGCTCAGCTTCTACCAACACCATTTCTTCCCTTTTCCTTCAGTTAGCTGCTGACTCTCTTGTTCTCCCTGTATCTATCTTAATCAACCGTTCCATTTCAGAGTCCAAAGTCCCTTCCATATGGAAAGAATTTTTCACTCTACAATACATAAAGGCGGTAACTGCTCAAACATCACTAATTTTAGACCAGTTTGCTATCCTCTCTCCTCTCTCTAAACTTCTAGAAAAATGCATACATAAACAAGTTATGCACTACCTACTCTCTGAAAATCTGCTCACACCTACTCAACACGGATTTAGACCAAAGCATAGAACTATTACTGCCCTACTATCATTTCTTAATACTATATCCCTTGCCAGAGATAACAACAAACTTGTCTTCTGCCTATTCCTAGATCTCTCTAAAGCTTTTGACACCATCTCTCACCCGCTTCTTCTGTACAAACTAACCAACCTTAACTTCTGCCCTGCTACTGTAGCATGGCTTTCTGGCTACCTCACTGACAGATTTCAAGCAGTGAAGTGCAATCTGCATTCTCCCCTCCTCTCCCAGTTAAAATGGGTGTCCCTCAAGCTTCCATCCTTGGTCCACTACTTTTCAACATCTTCACTAATCTTCTTTATTCTTCCTGTCCTCAAGTCATCAACAGTCCAATGGCTGATGACTCTACTGTCATCACTATTGCTGACTCTCCCTCCGAATTCATCTCTACAACACAGACTTCCTTTAACTCAGTAGAAAACTGGCTGTCTGATAACCAGCTTATCCTTAACCCCAAAAAACTAAGCTACTGATTTTTCTTCCTAAAACTACAACCACATTAAATCCACTTTCACAATCCTGTCCCACAATAACACACACATCCAGGTGGAAACTAGCACTAAACTCCTTGGTGTCATCATTGACGACCAACTTAAATTCGCTCTACACATTAACAACTGTATCAAGAAAACTCATCAGAAACTAGGGCTCCTCTACCGCAACAAAAAGTTTCTCACCAGTGAAGCTAAAGTAACTCTCTCTTATGCCTACCTCCTACCGAGTCTATTATATGGCTCTCAAATTCTTACTTGCCTCAACTCCACACTCCTTGCCAAACTTGAATCTACTTGCAACATGATAGTCAAATTTGCAGTCCATCAAACTTACAATTCACATCACTGTCTCTCACTCAAACACCTTAACTGGCTTGAACTACCTCACCAGCTTCTTCTCCCTCAACTCCAGATCATCCACTCCATCTTTTATCAGCCTTCTTACTGTCCTACCCTATCATCTGTAATCTCCCACTATTCACCTGCTAGATCCCTCTGGAGCTCTAACCTAGATCTGCTACAAATCCACAAACCTAAAACTAAGAAAGGATGTATTCTCTGTAGTTATAGTCCTTCCAAGGCCTGGAACAAACTCCCACTAGAGATCAGGTCAATTCAAGCAACTTAGTCAATTCAAGCTAGCCACTAAAGAATGCCTGTTAAGCCAATGGACCTGCCTCTGTACTCACCCCCCCTTAAACATCTTATTAACCCTAACTGCACACCTCTGTCTTCTCCCAACCTATGTAACTTTCTGTACCCACCCCCCTTAAACAGCTTATCAACCCTAACTGCACACCTCTATCTGCTCCCAACCTATGTAACTGTCTCTAACTCTCTAGACCTTGTCTCACATTAACTTCTCTGTCTAAGCACATTACAGAATTCTTATCTGCATAATGTAAGATTTTACATCTGGTGACAAAACTATTGTTAGTCCTTCTGAATGATGTAGGATTCTAAATCTGACAGACATAATGATTAGTTTACTGCAGTAAATCCTTGTTTTGTATGTATATGTTGCTTTGAATATTTTCTGTAAACCAATTGTTGATTGTTTACTTCTTTTTGTAAGTGATAATCTGTAGAACATGTGGAGCTTTTCTCCCTGGGCCTCCGCTGAAAAAGGGTTACTTAGCTCAGTCGGACAAACCCAGTCAACAAATGTAAAATAAATAAATAAATAAAATATCTCTAGTAGGACAGTCTTTAACTTACAATCCAAATTACTACTTAGTGCCATCCCTAGTTATTTGCTCCCAGTACCTTGGTTGTTGTGATAATTCCATCCAGTAAATTCCAGCCCCTCTTGCCTATTTCTATACCCCTCCATGCAGTCATTCCTATTGGTAAAATCTCCATTTTCTCATTCCCGTGTTGGGTAAGTTCTTAGGATACTTTCTGCTACATTGTGAATATAATGCTCTGTACAGTAGTTGTGTTCCTTAAGGACCTGCATCCAAAATGTTACTCTCTGTTTATTTCTGGAAATCCCCCACCCATTTCTTTCAGCATTTCTTTCCACTTTGATTTATAACTCTCTTTGCTTGTGTTGTATATAAAAATCTTACCCAAATAGGTTTAAAATGTCCCTACAATTCAGGTAATCCTAAATCACCTTTTTTTACTATGGGAAAAATCAGCTTATCGCACTTAATTCTTGCTGTCTTCCTTCCCGAATAAATTCCTTCAACTCACCTTCTCTGGTTGATAAAAATATGTTTGACCTGTATTTAAAACTAAGGAATTAAACCATTCTCACTTCTTGTATCTTACTATACATCTATAATCAAGGGCTTCCCGCGTCTCAATTTTTGTATTATCTTTTTGTTTAATCTCTTCCTACATATCCTTGGCTGCCGTAACAGAATCCTTTTTAATCTATATACCTAAATAGTTCATCTTATGTCCCAATAAATATGACTATTTCTGAACCAATTAATGTATGGGTAAATAGTTTACCACTATCATCTTTGCTTTAGCTTCATTTATTTTATATCCCAAAAAGACTTGAAACCATCTCAAAATGTTCCATGAAAGTGTCACAAGCGCTTAACAAAGTTAACTTCCCTCATACCGAACTATCTTAGTACAACATAATATCATCTACAATAAAGCTAGCTTTTCTTGACTACCGTACCAGTTATTTCCCTAATTTTTTTGCTAATGGCTCAAAATATACTTAACAATCTGGCCTAGTTCTTATACTTGTAGGAATAAGTAAATTCCAGTTGAGCTACTAACTCTATCCTCTGTTCTGAATACTTTCACATATTTCCGTAAGTATCTACACTATCTAACAGTCTCCATTCTCCTCGGTTTTAAAACTGCATTCTTGTGTGGGACAAGCATACTAACCAAGATAAATCTATTTACAAACCATGTGCCCAAATATTCGCCTACCTAGGTTATTGATGCCTCATTGCACCTTCCCAGCATCTGTTAACAGAGCAGAGCAGTTCTTTGGCCCAGTCTTTCCACAAGGGAATCATTTTCTTAACCCCCAACCTTTCCATATGCTCAATATGGATGTGCCCTAGGATGGTGGGTTCAGAATAGAACAGGTCAGAGGTCTTGATTCCCACAGGATTTGCAGTTCCTTTACTATAAGCTTTTTAGCTTTTTTTTTTTGGTTTGAGGGTCATTTACCCATCAACATGGATAACATGGCAGTGGTGTGATACAACAGCAAGTGGAGGGAGTTCACACATTTCCTCAATGTAGGGAGTCCATCAAGCTTTATGAATGAGCCTTGTAACTCATTTTTTTTCCTGGTGGCTGCACACATTCAAATGGAATCCAGTGTGTTCCAGACAAGCTAATCTGGAACTTTCTTCTTGCTTTTGAGGGGACCTTGAGACAGACAACATCAAACTGAATATTCCACAGGTAGGATCAGCCAGTAATAGACTGGTTTGTGGCTCTATCAGACATGAAGTGTTGGACATACTACTTTCTCATTTCAAATCCCAACAGCTCAGTAAGAGATGCCTTAACAGAAACATGGCCAGAAAGCCTTCTTTATGTATATCATCTATTTCTCTAATTTTCACAAAGGTACAGAAAGCCATACTGCACAACTATAGGATGATCATGGTATCTTCCTAGTGGTTCAGGCAAGAATGTCTTCTCTTGCAGTCCTGCATACACACTGGACAGGCCACTTAGGTTCATGTCATTCTTTTCAGGGGTCTAGTATCTCACCTGCCTAGGAGACCCCTGTCTGAGCATTACTGCCTTCAAACTGTCTGTCTTGTCCAATCTTGAACACAGCCAAACAACTCTGAGGTCACCAACAAGGTCTAGGAGATATTGGCAGTTTCTCGGAAACTTTCCAAGAGGAAAATGTAAGTTTCAGTCATAAAGGTTGATGGACTCCCTATGCAGAGGAAAGGAGTGAGCCCCCCCCACACACACACATGAAAATCCAGAAAAGAAAGGAACTTATCCAAAAAGGGTCAGGTGCCCTCCTTAGAATGACTATGTCTGAGGCCAGGTCACCTCCCCCTTCTTCTCTCAGTAATTTTTCACTTTCAAAGAAACTGTTTCTAAATTCTCCCATTTGACAACAAATTGTTTTAGACAAATGGGTTCTGAAGGTTATTCAGAAGGGTTATAGTTGCCAATGGAAAGAAAAGTCCCCTTCTTTCAAGGGCTTCCCCCCACCCTCCCATTCAAGCAATTAGTTCTTTCAGTGTTCCAACACATATTACAGGAAGGAGTCATAGAGCACGTTTCTGCAGATCTAATAGGAAAGGGCTTCTATTCTAAAGTGTTTCTGATTCCAAAGAAGGAGCATGCGTGGAGACCAGTTTTGGATCTTTTCTCTCTCAATCTTTTCATTAAAATTCCAAAGTCACCCTTCAGACAGTCTTGGCTTTAATCCCAGATCAGAGCGTTATGGTAATGTTAGCTAATAGAATTGCTTATCATTATATTACCATAGCAAGCAACTTCAAAAGATTTCTAACTTTTTGTTTGTCTGGCTCCTATTATCAATTCTCTGCATTCCCCTTTAGAGTGTCCACTGTACCAGGGGTGCTTACAGAGTGTCTAGCCTCATTAGTGGGCCCACTGCAGGTTGCAGGATAGCCACATTTTTCCTTATTTAGATGACTTGCTTATTTGTGTATAGTCTTTTTCCAGTTGTCACAAGCGCTTAACAAAGTTAACTTCCCTCATACAACATCTGGGATTCCAGATAAGCATGAAAAATCCTTCCTCACTCCATCACACTGGATTGTTTATAGGCTGCCTAATAGACTGTCTCAAAAAGCTTTCCTTCCTCAAGTGAAGGTCAATTTTTATTTAGAAGTCTTCCTGAACTTTTCTTGACAGTCACACGCTCTGGGCAGAGAATGTACCAGGATATCAGGCCTTATGGCTTCATTTATCCTTATAATTTCCTATGCCAGTTTGCATATGAGAAAGATTCAGTGGTACCTCAAGAAACTGTGGACCCACATTCTCATCCACTGGTATTTCTGATTCCAATCCTGGACTTCATTAAGTAAGAACTGCATTAGTGGAGAGATCATATGGATCACAGTTCGGGTCTTCCTTTTAATACATCCACCCCAAAACAATCTGTACTGATTGATTCCTCAAAGTTAGCTTGGGTAACAATTTCAATGGGGGTAAAAGTGCAAGGACTGTGGGTCCATTCAGACATACCAAAGCAAATCAGTATAAAAGAAATGTTAGCAGTGTTTCATGCCATAAAGTCTCTGCATTGTTTTTGGGACCCAAGTCCCTTACAGATCATTGCAGCCAACATCACAATGATGCAGTACATAGACAGGGGTCACCTATTCATACCCCCAGTATTGGCTGTCAAGGATAGCTTGGGAGTTAGCTCTACAACTTTTCAAGCTTTTTACGTACTTTTACAAGAAAATATAGAGGCAAACAAGTTAAGCAGATCCTGGGTAGATCCTAACAGATGGAAACTCAACAAAGAGGTTTTCCATAAGTTGATTCAGATGTAGGGAACACATCAAGTAGATCATGTCACCTCCTTTTAAAACAGACAACTAAAGAGATTCTGTTCCAGGATTAACAGCCCTGAAAAACAGTTGCTCTTTCATTCTGTTGGTTGGGGATTTTCTTATATGCATTTTTACCCTTTCCAGTGATTTCCAAGGTAATTCTAAAAATTCAGAAAGACTCTCCAAAAAATATTTGTGGCAATTCCTTTCTGGCCCAGGCAAAATTGGTTGAACTTTTATGAGATTGACCAGGGGCAATTATTGCAAGCTTCCTCACAGACTGAATCATATATTGGCAAGTGGAGAAGAATGTCTAGTTGTTGCCTAGCCAATAACCAGTGATCCATAAAGGATTTTGTACCATCTGGTGCTTAAATATTTGTGAGAGTTACTATTTTTGGGCTATCTTATCCCTATATAAAGGGTACATATTGTGGCCATTTCTGGATGTATGACTATGGATCCTCTCTTTTTTTCCCTGTTTATTGTCAAACATATTTTAGAAGAAAATCAAACACCAAAAAGAAAAAAATGAAGGGTGCACCACACTGGTGGTCGAGTAAAAACACTGATTTAATACACCAATGGTAGACTAAGAGCTTTCACCTGTCAATCTCAGGCTTCATCAGAGTCACCATAGTAAAACATCACTTCCTTTATATAGTAAAAATCCAATGACATCACAAATAGTTGACTGCTGCCTAAGTTAAAATCAGTTAATAGACAAACATAATGCATTTTAAAACCATGCATACCCCCCAAAATTGAAACAAATCCATAAATAAATCAACAAACTTATATCATAACATGTACATAAGTAACAAAGATAGTTGTGTTTTTAACCATAGTATAGGCTCTATGTAATCATGGATCTCTGTTTCAACAAGGGGGCAATAGAAATGTTGTCATTAATGCCTGGTAATTTTTTGGTATTTAATCTCAATTCCCACCTAGTTTCACACAACTCTAAGTTAATTTTAATATTGCCCCCTCTTTCATTCAATTCAACCCTATCAATGATAAAAACAAAAATCTTTTAAAATTAGGACAGACTACAGAATGGCTATAAAGTGCACTACTCACTTTCCTATTCTTGATGTCCCTCAAATGCTTGGCAATTCTATCCCTTAATTTATGTATAGTTTTTCCAACGTAAAGTGCTGAGCATATGCTACAAGTTTCTATATACACAATATTTGCTGTGGTACAAGTGCCCTGCCCAGGGCACTACAAGGTTCAGTAATAGGCCTCTACTGACACGTATGGGCCATCATTAATGTATTTACAGCAATTGCAAAAACCACATTTGTACATTCAAGACCTATAAGTGCCCTTTGGTCTCATCCCATTCTGCTCTAAAATAGCTTTTAAGTTCCAGCCTCTACTATATACAATATTAGGTTTATCCCACAACTTGTGCTTAAGTTCCATATCAAAACTTTTATCCCAGGCAGAATTCAAGATAGTTAAAAATTGAGAACAGTCCTGGTTGTAGTTCAACACCATCACAGTGTTCCCTATAGAAGGTACTGTCATATTTTTAGTAGGGACAATCTCAGCCCCTAAAATAGGGCAAAAAAATGTAATCTTTTTTTACATATATCTTTTTTAATCTTCAACAACATTTTAAGGGGGTATCCTCTATTCATAAACATCCTAATAAGTGTGTATATTTCACTCTTAAAGTCGTTATCATCACTAACCAACCTAGATGGTCTACACATCTGACCTTTCACCCCCCCCGTTTCTAATGGGGGGGTGGCAGCTGTCATAGTGTAGCAACCCATTTGAGTGTGTTGGTTTCCAAAAAATAGTAGAAGTCAACTTTCCTTCCCTTTTCCTGAGAAGTATATCCAAGTAATCAATCTCATCACTGTTGAATCTATGGGTGAAGGACAAGAAGTCTGTACTGCTGTTCAAAAAAAGATACAAACTCCTCAATTTCTGTCTCTGTCCCCGTCCACAGGACAAGTATATCATCCAAAAATATTAGATATTTAATGATTTTGGGCAAAACCTGGACTTAAATATTGTTTCCTTCTCCCATTCTAGTAAAACCACATTTGCAAACACAGGGGCACATTTTGCCTCCTTCGCAACACTTGTAATTTGATGGTAATATTCGCCTTCAAAGAATAGGAAATTGTTTTTCAAAACAATTTCCATCAAACTAGTTAAAAAATTAACTCTCACACTAGGTATAGAACCAGCCATAAAAATACATTCTTCAAAAGCTTTAATGCCATCACCATGAGGAATCACAGAGAAGTTGACCACATCTATGGTAAAAAAAATCACATTATCAATGGAAACCACATCTCGTAACATCTCAAGACAATGCCAGGAGTCCCTCAAAATGTGGCCACTAGTGACAATAATAGGTTTAGTGTGGTGGTCAATAAAGGCAGCTAATGGTTCCATCTTGGAGCCCCTAGCTGCCACGATAGGTCTGAATGGTGGGTCATGCACACACTTATGAATTTTGGGAATGCCGAATATCACAGGAATAATTGGATCATCCACAGTCAAAAATTCAAATTTCAGTTCCATTAATAACATCCTGTGAAAAGGCATCAAACAACTCAATGTCAATCTTTGAATAAGTGTAATTGATCTCATTATGAGATACTCTGGAATAGGTGGTTGGGTCATTAAGAATCACAAACATCCTTGAACTATAATCAAGATTTGACATCACCACCATCCCACCCCCTTTTATCATGTTTCATAAATCTAACTTTTCTTTCATTTTGCATCTCATATAATGCTTCCCTTTCATTTTTACTAAGGTTGTCAATATAAAACACGTTCTTATTTACCTGTTTCCTGAATTCTGTCTCACATAAGGACTCAAAAACCATCACTTTCTCATGGTATGAGGGAAGAAAAGTACTAGTCCTTTTTAAACTCATTGCAAAATTCATATCCTCCTGTAAGAATAACAGTTTAAAATTTAATTGCCGTGTATAAAGTCTAAAATTTAATAAGTCCAAATAGGTGGTGCGAAAAGTGCTCTATCTAGAACAAAGTAAATAAAAAAGCACCAAAGTTGCGAGTCCACAGTACTATTTAATAAATTTACAAAAATAAAAAACGATGTTAAGCACTTTCATCAACAAGTATGACTTCTTCACAACAA
Source organism: Protopterus annectens (assembly GCF_019279795.1). NCBI lineage: Eukaryota > Metazoa > Chordata > Ceratodontiformes > Protopteridae > Protopterus > Protopterus annectens. The sequence continues at coordinate 1,273,289,395 of NC_056728.1, forward strand.
AGAAACAGTTAAATAGACAAGTTTAAATACACATTACCAGTTGGCCATTGGTTCTAATCCAACCAATACTAACAATGAAAATTCACTGCTCATGAATATATAAATAATTAGACTAAAATATCGGTTACAAAATTAAAATTAAAATTAAAACATTAACTCAAAACCACATTGACCACAACAATTATGTATATAATATTAATGCAACAGTCTGTTACATTATAACCACAATGTTATTTTGTAAGTTAGCTTTAAAAAATTCCTGCAATAGATGAAAATATTATTAAATTGAATCTGCCTTCTCCTTGAGAATAGGCATTATAGTTATATAGGTTCATAGGTTCATAGGTTCATACTAGGCTATCTGCCCTAGGGCATTTATAAGCCTAGCCAGAGTGTGTTTGGCTTTTGCCACCCATTTTAAATTAATTTTGCTATGCCCTTTTTCGAGGTTAGTATACTGTGCCTCTGTCTAACAGTGACACAGAAGTGATGTTCATTTAGTCCTGGTGGAAAATCTGTGGCTAGTCTCAACTGCCACAGAAGCTCCTTTTTGTGTAGTACATTTTTCCAATCTCCACCTCTCGCTTCGACAGTTACAAATTCAAGAATAGCAAATTTGAAACATATAAAATTATTACATGAAATACTATACTTATATAGGGCATTGGTGTCTTTCTTATTTTTGATATCATAAAGATGCCCATATATCCTAGTCTAGAGCATTCTCTCTGTCTTCCCCACATAAAAAGAAGGACAGGTGTTACACCTAGCTATATATACCAACCTACTAGAACAGCAATTGCCTCTTTTCAAAAAAACATGGCTTTTAATCTGATTGTCAATGGCAATAGAACTGTCTTGTAGTATATAAAAGCAATAGGAACACCTGCCATAAGGTTTACTTCCACTTTTTCTCTCTTGCATATTCATAGAACTGTTACCTGTCTCTAACAATAATTTGATATTAGGTCCTACTTTAATAGAAAATATGGGTTTTTCACCCATTATTTGAAATATCCCATTATTAGTTTTAAACATGTTCCATTTTTTTTATCAATATTCCCTTCATCTGGGAGTACAGGGGACTGTATTGTATTACACAAGCCTGTTGGAAATTGGATTGAAACTAAACTTCTGAGTCATTTACAATATTGTTAGTGTTCTCCCCACCAGTACCTAAAAGAGGTATGTATACTTCACCCCATTTGTTGAGTACATCTGTAAGTATTGGGTCTATAAAGTGTCCAGGATAACCTCTCTCCAAGAACATGTCCCTTAAATATTCAAACTCAGTTATCACATCACTTCTCAGGGTTGTCATCCTGGCTATTCTTATAGCTTGACCCTTGATAATACTTTTTTTTCTGATTAATTGGATGATGACTATTATAATGCAAATAACTGTTGCAAAAAGTCTATTAACTGTTTTTAACTTAGGCAGCAGTCAACTATTTGTGATGTCACTGGATTTGTACTATATAAAGGAAGTGATGTTTTACTATGGTGACTTTGATGAAGCCTGAGATTGACAGGTGAAAGTGCTTAGTCTACCATTGGTATAGCAAAACAGTGTTTTTACTCGACCACCAGTGTGGTGTACTCTTCATTTTTTTTGTTTTTGGTGTTTGGTTTGATTTTTATCTTCACCCTTCGTGTGGTGAAGTTAATATTTTAGAAGGAGTTTTACACCTGAGACCTCCTCATGGACAGGTTCCTCCTCTTAGGGAATCTCAATTTTGTGCTAGAGAAACAGATGGATTTGTGTCTTTTTAACTAATGTGTGGAATTTTGAGTGATAGTACCATGATACCCCAAACATTAAAAACAAAACAAAAAAATCAGTAAAAGCAGTTTTTTCAGGGGGAGCAAGCCCCGCCTGTTTCCCCCACACCCCTGCTTGTTATTTATACAAGTTCCATGATGGCACCACTGTAAAGTAAGCACCAATTCCCCAATCCCACTGTACCCACACACTACAGGTTGCCATTTCGTCAAACACATTGACATTTTTGACGTTGATGACTGCATTCCAACCTTATATCATTCGACATTCATGCATGTTGAGATGTTGGCATGTCTAACTAAAGTGACTGTCACCCTTTGAACCTGCCAGTCTGGCTGATTTAAGTTTCATTAATTGTAAGACTACTTTTCTTACTGCTCTGTCATCTCCAAGAAAAGTATCTAAGTTGCGAGCTCTCATGGTAGGAGAACCCTGTCTGGTTTTCTATAGTGACAGGGTCACTTTGTGCACAGTATACAAATCCTTCTTTTATGCTCAAAGCTGATTCAGCATTCATGTTGAATGAAGCCATCAATTTCCTCATTTTCTTTCAATGTCCTAAAAATGTGAGAAAATATTCTATACACTCTAGTTGTGAGTAGGCAGCTCAGGCACTATCTAGACTGATCTTGCTCCTTTAAGAAAGCTACCCAGCTGTTTGTTTGTTTACTATTCTGGGACTAAAAAAGGTCATCCTATGCCTAAACAGACTATTTCTAAGTGGTTGTCTACTGCTATTGTTTTTTGTAACACTCACCATGGAAACATCCATTCTAGGAAGTGTTAAGGCACTCTCCATGAGCCTTAGTTTATATGATGGCATAATGGAAAGCGGTGGAGTCTAGAATCACTTGTTCCTCCATCCATACCTTTACAAAGACTACAAACTGGATTCCTTTTCCAGGTTCAGCACAGGCTTTGCTAGGACCATTCTCTAGGGGCTTCTGAACCCTTCTCCTTCCTCCTTCTAAGTTGTTAAGCTATGGTAGCCTACCCATAGGCTACTGGAGCAGTGCATGTGATGCACATAATACACTTACCTATAACAGTAGGTGCTCAAATTCTTCACTGCTGCAGTAGCCACACCCACCCACCCACTTATCACCCCCCTTCTTGTATGTAGTTTTGGAGGGATATAATATTAGTTTTGTTATATCTTGGTTTGTTCAGGATGAATTCCCCATTTCTGCAAGAAAGTAGTGGAGATATTTAGTCAGTCTAACTGTTTATACAGCTCCCTCAAAAAATGTCTCAGCCTATAAGCAGCCAGAGTCGTAGTGTGGGAGGGGATGAAAGTTTTTGGAAGCTAAGTTGTTACTGTATCCTTGGCAGGATGTAACCCATAGGATACTGAGACAATGAAAAATTCAAATATCTATTGTTCTAGAAGTTTAACACGTGCAACTGTACTTAACTTGTGAAGTACCGTCTTTGCTTAAAACAACCATGGGTTCAGATCAAGTCATTGTAGGCACAATTCACTACATATGCTTCTAAACTTCATCAAAACATGCAGTAACAAAAGTTTATCAGCAAGTGCCATCTTCCCTAATTCATCAAAATGTCTTTGAACCATTAGATTATATTCTGATAATTGATTAAAATGTGAGGCTTCAGTGGTTTATGAGTTTTTTGTTAGAATTATCTCAGATTGTAGCCTACTGAATTCTCATGCTAATAACTATGTATCATTTCCAGGACTGCCATAAGAGTCCAGTGGGCCACTGTTCTCAGTTTTTTCTTAGGAAATCCTTGAACCAAGTGAAGGTATGTAACTGTTGCGGTAGGTCCGTGATTCCATGCTCATGCACTGTGCAGGTAGTATCAATACAGTATTGTCTAACCTGTAGAGAAGTTTTTACTCATTAAACTGCTGTCTGAAGCAGAGCATGTTGCTACCAAATGAAATAAAAAATAAACACAAAAAGTTATCTTATTTGGAAAGCAAGCTAAAGAGGTTCAAAACAGATTTGCTAATAAAGGAATGCTATTTTCGTTCGGACCAGTAAAGCACGTTCACAGCTAGAAATACCTCAGGACCATTATAGACAGAAACCTTAATTTCTGAGACATTGTCAAGGAGATCACAGTAAAGAATATTAGCAAAAGCTTGAGCTGTCCCTTTAGTTACGCTGAATTTAATATCATTTTGCCAGATAATCAGCAGCTGAGGTGGTAAGGTTGACTCCACTACTTGAATGGTAGTTATCAACACTCTGAATAAGTCTGCACTCACCCAAAAATGGAATCCTTCTGCAGGGCCATTGTTTAGCACTGTAAATGTGGGAATGGCTTAACTTACTCTCCAAGATTCAATTCACTCAGATAGCTAATTCTCAGCAACAAGCTGTTGCATACGAATTCTGACCCACATCTTGCAGGCTTGGTATCTTGGAATAAAACAATGAGCCAACAATGGAATCTTCAACCAAAGTGTGGTCAATAAGCGAATAGTCCTGTTCTAAGTTTAGTGATAAAGGTTTTTGCCATTTTTTCACAGCAAAATTGAATAGTTTACTTATTGCACTGAGAACTAGAGATTTGCAAGTTAATTTCAAGGTGACTTGCAAAAGCCTTGTATATGGAATCACCTAAACTTGCTCCTTGTAGCTAATCTTGCCAACCAAATTAATATATTTTTGTCTTTTTGTGCTTTGGGTATTTGTCAGCTCATCTGTGTCAGCCTCCTAATGCAGGCGATATGAGTTGTATATTTATATAATCTTTGTTGAAGTATCATGAAACATTTAATCTTCTTGTATCTTGTTCATAAATCTGATATAATGTCATGTATTACCTTAATGTGTTTTATTCATACTGATTACTACTCTGCAATGGCTGCATGTAATTGAAACTATATTATTTGTTTTATTTACTTTGTTTGAGACCCTTCCTACCCAGTTCTCCTCTGACACCCTGGTCAACAATGTGTAAATAAAGCGAGGAAATAGTACTGTCTGTGCAACTGAAGACAAGCAGGGATTCATAGATGTTTAGGGGTGGCACAATGCTACAGCAGATAGAGTTGTCGCCTAACAGCAAGAGGCTCTTGGGTTCAATTCTCGACTGGGGTACCTTCTGTGTGGAGTCTGTATGTCCTTCCTGTCTTCACATGGGTTTCCTCTGGATACTCCGGTTTCCTCTCACATTCCAAAGACATGCTGTAACTGTATTGGACAGTTTAAATTGGCCATAAGTGTTTGTATGTGTGTGTGGTATGGAAGAACAGCAGTAGCAGGGCTGGCCACCTTGTGGTGTAAATCTTGGCTTTAGATGATTGTCACTCTTGAAGTGACACCCCAACTACATGTTTAAAAAGGAGAAAGGGTTGTGGATGGATGAATATTACAAATTAGCAGGAGCAGCAGCACTACATAATGTATGGGTGACTCTAAGACAGAGCATCTGTCCAAGGGACAAAATAGTGTGGTTTGCAGCATGTGCTAATGAGTGATAATGACATGAAAATAAGGAACTCTGTGAATAACACAATGTATGCAAATTATGCCACCCAAAATAGTGGACTGATTCAGAAACTTATAAAACATTGTTCAATAGTGCAAACCCATTTTTATATGAGAATCATGGTGTACTTGAGCGGAATGATGCTTGTCTCAGCAGCAGTGATAACTTCTCAGCATGTTTTATGTGTCATAATAGCAGCTAGTGCCCATAGTGTTGCGCATCACAGCCATAAGCTCCAGAGGAGGAGGAGGAGGTAGTGTCCTGATATAGCTGAAGAAGGATTTATGGTTATCCTGCACAAAGGTGTGATTCTCAATTCATACTTGATCTCAGAGGATTTGATTTTGTTTCTAAATTCCTTATTGATTATTTTGTGTGGAAGGGTTTAAGTTTTCTTTTATGTGCTATGAGTTTCTTCCTCTTATTGTATGTAGTTTATTCCTCTTATTGTATAGATTGTTGATAGTGGAGTTCCAGTACATGATTTTCTTCTTAAACCTGACACTATATTTATATCTTACTGGGACCAAAACATAAATGTTATCCTGAAGGTAGACACAGAATTTATCCCTGGAAATTGTAGCATGTGAAGCAGAGTCAATCAGGTGAGGGGGGTCTCTGAATTTCATCAGGTCATGAGATAGCTGTAGTAGATTTGTCTTGGAGTAATATCTGAAGATGGAGGAATTTCAAAATGATTCAGGTTTTGCACCTAGAATAAATATCACTGCACAATGGTCAGATTTGACCAGTGATTTGGTAAATGTTGGCTTTGAGCATGGGGGGGGGGGTCTATATTTGTCAGGACCAGAACTAATGGTCTTGAGCCTCCCATTGGGATTTTGACTATCTGGTCTAAGAAGATGGTATTAATGAAATCCAGGAATCTCTGTGCATGCTAGTTTGTGGTGGTGTAAGTTCCCCATTTAGTGGAGTGATAGTTGTCACCCAAGAGGATAGTGTTTGGTTTTATGGTAAGGAATGTTAGTTTAAGATATGCTTCATGGTCTGCCAGTGTCATAGAGAGGGTACAGTAGGTGGCTATTTTGTGGGTACTGGGTTTTGTTTATCATAAGAAGAATCTGGGGGAGTTCTGGGTGGTGGTTCTGCATTACAAGTGTGGAGATGAAATGTTTTCTTATGAACACACACATACATCCCCACCAGCTACAATGTCCAATTCAGTGTTGGAATTGAGAGAGTAGTAGGCATTGAAACACTGCACTGCAGGGGTCCTTACACTATTCTGAAACCATGTATCCATAACTATGCCTATATCAGTATTTTAAAGGGTTAGAAATGTCTGTTTAGGCTTCTAGCATTGAACAGTGCTGCTTTTATATGGCTTTGATTGTGGTTGCGTGTGGGGTTGATTTGAGTAGTCTAACCAACTAAAAAAGGCATTATTGGAGAAGCAAAATTCTTAGCTAATACACTGAGGCTATGAAGAGAGAGATGCAGACCATCCCTAGCAAAGCAGTTTTGGCTGACAACTATCTCATCCTAAAACAGTGAATAGCCAACTTAATGTAGGGAATGAATTCCCTCAGCCACAAAAAAAAAAAAAAAAAAAAATACCAAAATAAAGTGGGAGGCTTCACCCACCACAACCACTGATGTGGAGGGCTGTGCTCCCACATCCCCTAACTAACTATATCAACTCCAAGATCACTCTACAGTGGGGAAAGGGGCAAAATCTGAGTAACAGCCAAGGAAATTCTTTCCTTGCGTTAAATCGGCTGTTCGCATTTTTTTGCTTTCGCTATTGCCAGATCAACGTTTAGGTATTCGCTAACGTACACATTCAATCAAGTAATAGGAACCCAGAGATGAATAGGAGGAAGATCAGCAACAGGGAAATTAGTGAATAACTGGGAGACTGCAAAGCATCAATTGCATTTGTGAAATATGGCTGTATAATAATAAGTGGAAAGAGTGGACTTTTGTTGCCTTTGTTAAACCTGTGAGGAACTGAAAAGCATTTGCCTTACTTCATGTCATTAACATTTAGGACTCTGAGGGGAAGAAAAGGGAAAAAAGTAACTGTAAATAAATACTTTCTTTTTTTACCAGTATTACTATGAAACTTTTCACAGTATAAATTGCATATTTTATAGTAAAGTATTTTTAGTTGTTCATTTATCTGATAAAGGTATTAACATAAACATGTGCCTTTTTATTTTTCCTGTTCTCTTTCTTTCTTCTTTTTTGGTATTAAGAAATGTAAACATTACAGTGCAAAAACAGACAAAAAGCTAGACAAAAGCATGTTTAAGTTAATGGGTTGTAATCTTGTGTTTTTGAGGTAAGAATGGGGTGTAAAAGAACACCGATTATAACATATGTAGAGCTGATATGTTTTTTCTTAAGAATAGGTGACTTTCTAGGTTAAAAGTTCTACCTTAATCTAATAACAAATCTTATGTGGAAACAAGTGAATATGAGAACACCAAATATAATGAAAATATTTCCTAGGACTACATTTTTCTTTTTCCTCTTTTCCATGGAGGCAAGCTGATAGTAGGGCAATAAAAGACAGAATAATGGTTTCTTCAAGTCTAAAAGTTAATGATTTCTGAAAGTGTGCAAGTAGTTTTTACATCTGGGGGAATAAAGATAAAAAAACTGCAACACCAATTAGTGTAAGTAGAAGAACAGGCAGTATAACATGTGCCTTAGCATGTTAACCTCAATTTCAGGTTAATTAGGGCCTATGTTAGCAGCTGTCTATTTATCATAAATGTTCCTATTAGGATGGTTAAACTGCAATATTTGAAGATGTACATGGTTATGCGTTTTTGTATTAACAGGTTCAGGGGTGTGTTTGTTTTTTTGTTTTTGTCTGAGAGCTTTTATTAAAAAAAAAAAAGTCTCATAAAATCTGACATAGGTTCTAGTGTTGATGATAATACCCTATAAAGGATTAATCTGCCAAACATTAATGGGTGCATAAATCACAAAAGTTGGAAATAGACATTTAAAAAAGCTGCCATATATAATAGGGGGGAATATTGACCTCTTACCATAATGGTGACACTTTACATATAATCTTGGAATGTGAATGTTCTCACATGTATAGACAATAAAGAAAGACTACTTAATTGTATTAAGAAATGCAGCATGCAAATAGCCGTGATCCAGGAGACACATTTGGAAAGAACTCTGCATATGAATTTGATAAAGAAAAGATTTCAGGAAAGATGTTTTACAAAATTTCAGGGACAAAAGAAAAGAAAAAGTGGAGTACTTGTATTAATTACCAGAGGTGCTCCAGTAGTGATAGAAGAGGAAAAAAGTTAATAGCAGATTTGTAGTAGTTACGGACTACTGGCAAGGGATGAGGATTACACTGGCATGTATTTATTATTCCACTTAAAACTGCTATTTTGGAATGTAAAACATTTGGGAGAAATAATCAGCTTCCAGCAGGGAATATTACTTATAGGTGGAGACTGGAGTTTGATTTGCAACAATGAAAATGCATCTGGGGATCTAGAAAGGAAAATATAACAAAACAGGGTAGATTTCTGAAGAAATGTATGAAAATATTTGGTATGAAAGATGTTCATTCAGTAGTAGGGACATTGAGGGAATTTACATGTTATTCCACAAGGTACAATAACTGGTTAGACTTAACAGAAATTAGATTTCACAGGAACATGTACATTTAATTGAAAACTTTGAACACATCCAATAACTATTTCAGGTCATGCACCAATAAATACTAAGATAAAAATGCAGGGTAAAGATGAGACATTGGCACTTCCCCATGTACCTGTTAAAAAGTAAGGAATTTAAGGAATGGGTAGTGGAAATTATCCAGGATTTAGTAGGGAAGATAGAAAGTACTCCAGAACTTAAAGATAGTGAGTGGGATAAAACAAAGGTAGGGTTTAAAAATAAGGTAGAAATAAAAGAAAAAGAGATTTGATTAAGAAGTAATATGAATTATTTAGTGGGCCTAGCAATGGCTAAAGTATTACAAAATAAGGGAAATCCCACAGAACAAGAAGTGGCGCTATTGTAGAGTGCTAAAGAGAAGATAAGGGAGTACCTGGATAATATGCATTAGTTTAGAAAGATTGCTGTTAAGTAACTGATTTTTGATAACTCTAGAACAAAAAAAATACTTTTGGTACACCGACTTAGGCAACAGAAAGTAGAAAGGGTTGTTGCCAAACTTAGGGAGCCTTTAACAAGAAAAATAACCAGAGATCTTGTACAGCTATTACAGATATTTTGGACATTTTATGTACATTTGTATGAAGCAAAAAGGTGGGGAAATCAAGAAAAAGCACAAAAGGATATATTTATGGAAGACCTAAAAATGCCAAAGTCACAGGTAGATGAGTCTCAACAACTAACAGTTAAGACAGGAGGATATAAGATAAAAATGGGGATGTATATCCAGTCTACAGGAAAGACTTCAGGAATAGATGGTATTCCAGTGGAGGTTTGAAAGCTAGGAGGGAAGAAAGTGATAAAGATCTTGAAGGTTTTGTTTAATAGTATTTTCAAAGGAAGGGCCTGGAACTTACTGGAGGGAGATGGCAAAGGAACCAAGGAACTGGAAGCACATAATTAGAGAAAGAAAGTTAACAGAATAGGAAGAGACCAAGAAGACATTTGGTGACTGTAATACCTAAAGACAGTAAAGACCCATCTGATCCAGTTTCATAAAGGCCCATTTCAATTTTAAGCCATTATTATAAAGTCCTTATGTCTGTCTGGTGAAAGAATGGCCAAGGTATGCCAAAATTGATAGAGATGGACTCGTGGGTTTGTGGAGGGAAACAAACATCTGACAACATTAATAAAACAATGATCCAAAGTGAAGCAAAATATAAAAAATACCACTATTACAGGTGGGTCTTGATGCAGAGAAAGCATTTGACAGAGTCAGCTGTGATTTTATGAGTAAGGCAATGGAAGCATTTGCTTTTCCTAATACAGTAATAATGTTAATTAGAAGGATATATGAGGGATCAGAGGCAATCCTATCTCCCCTTTATTATTTGCATTATATTTAAAATCACAGACAAAGAAGATAAGGGACTCAGAAATTCAAGGGTATAATTGGCATGGTTTTCAAGAAAATTTGGCTTTATTTGCAGATGATATTATTTTGTACCTAATGGAACCAGAAAAGGACATCTCAATGTTGTGAAATATTCTGAGACAGTTCTGTTTTTTTTTGGATATCAAATTAATGAAGATAAAACAAAGACTATAGCTATAAACTATACATCTACACATGAGTAGGTGTAGCAATACCCATATTTATGGGGCCATGATAAAGTAAAATATTTAGGAGTGTAGATTAAACAGGATTTAGTTATGGCAGCTAAGAATATGTGGGAATAGACTAATCAAATGATAATACAAAACAGAGAAACTGGGAGCTCTTGCCTATGGATATAGATAGCAAGATACAAGCAGTAAAAATGTTTTTAGATCTTTAGTTTCATATTCAGGTCAGGCATATTTTTATCAACCAGAGGAGAAGTTGTAGATAGTAATTAATAAAGAGTTGAATGATTCTGTTTGGGAGGATAAGATAGCAAGAGTCAAGTGAGATCAGTTGATTCTTCCAGTAGAAAAAAGTTTAGGATAGCATGATTTGAAGGGACATTTTACAGTTACATAGTTAAGGCACTTATACATAGTACAAACAGAAAGCTACAGTTCAAAGTGGAAAGGGATGTTGTTGAAGCAGGGGGTTAATTCAAGAAACAAGAAAAGAATGGGATTTTGGATGGAGATACTTAAGGAGAATAACAGTCATACATAATATTATAATCAAAAAGAAGCAGAAAGTCTACTAAGAACTAAACCAATACCCTAATGGAGAAAGGAGATTCTGCCAATAGGGATGAATGCAGTTAAGGATACAGAAAATAGGCAACAGGGGCCATAGACAAGATGGCAAAGGAACCAAGGAATTGGGAACACATAATATAGAGATTGCCTTCATTATTAAGGATTGATATCACAGTACAGGCAAATAGAAAGGGATAAGGGGATGCTCAATGAAAGACCTGCACTGGTTGAGTTTTTAGTTTCATTTAGAGCAGGAACTGCTGTTAAAAAGGGATAATTAGTATGGCCATATAAAATATTGCACAATAACTATAGGAACCGATTAGAAGAGGCCAGAAAAAAATTGTAAAGAGGCATGAGATATGAAATAATGGGCAGGCATATGTATGGCTCCCAAATATGCAACAAAATCTAGAAGATGTAAGATTTTTGCCTGAAAGTGTTTGCATAGATACTTTTATACCCCAAGCTGACTCCTAAGAATTTTTCCTCAAGTAGATGGGAAATGGAGATGTGACTAGGAAGAAAGAGGTAACTGGGAACATATGTTTTGGAAGTATAATGAGTTGGCAGACTTTAAAAATTCCCTGCAGAGTATCCACCTATATACTGGGTGAGCAAATGAGTTTAACTAAGGAAATTACATTTTTGAGCTGGTATACAGGATCTGCATTGCCTAGGCATACTAAGACCTTGTTCATTTTAATTCTGGTGGTTGCCAAAATAGAAGTTACTCAAAAATGGAAATCAAAATCTGAACCACATGTACTTGAAACAGTGAATGTTGTAACAGAGATAAAAGAACAGGTAGTGGGATCTTTAGAAAATTATAGGAGTAAATTACATACAAAAAATGTAAATTGTGGAAACAATATATGCAGAAAAATGTTTTGGAGGAAGAGTGAGGTTTAGAAGAAGACAGGAATTGAATAATTGATGTAATGTTGCTTAGATTTTAGTATATATAACAATAAATGTGATGAATAATGCTTGTAAATGAGAACTTGTTAATATGGTTTGATTACTTTTATATACATACAATTTTGCCAATGTCACGAGTGATAATGCAATAAAGGTGTTTAAAACATACCAGTTTCACTCCCTTTCCAGATGTATATTCAGAGAGCTCCATCATGTCCCTCTTCATATACTTCAGAGAGATCTGTCTCATGGCATACTCTCCCACATGCACAGTGATCAGGTCATATGTGTTTCTGGAGTGAAGGGACTTGATGGCTTTAGTGAAGTTACATATCCTGTCACCTGAGAGGCAACCAGCCTTTGCCCCTCTTTGCTCAACCTGGTGAGTGGAACATCTGTGTCTAACTATGGAGTCACCTATAACCAAAATATTTCCAGCTGTACTACCTTGGTTTTGCTGACATAAGGACTTCTGCATGTCAGTTATGTGACCTCTATTAGTGTCTGTTTTTGTAGTGTCAGAGTGAGGTGTATGTTGGATACAAGCTATTCATGCTTGGTTGCATGCATAAGGTAAATTTCAGGGCTTAAGCTGGTGCCTTGTCTTTAGGGTCCTTAGAAGGTTTTGGTAAAGATTTGTTTAATGCCATCAGCATAAGGTAGCTTAGAGTTTATAATCAGTGTTTGTTGTATAGGTGTAAGTGTGGGTAGGACAGTGTTAAGCTCGCTGCATGTAGTTCTCTGAGAGAAGGATGCCTCCAGATGAGTTAAGTATTTATACCTCTCACAGATAGAATCATTTGGGTTTAGTAGCAGTGGATGAACACGGTGGTGCGGTGGTTAGCATTGCCACCTCACAGCAAGAGGTTCTCCGGTTCGATCCTCGGCTGGGGTGCCTTCTGTGCAGAGTCTGCATGTCCTCCCTGTGGTCACATGAGTTTCCTCTGGGTGCTCCGGTTTCCTCCCACATCCCAAAGACATGCTGTAGGTGGATTGGACACACTAAAATTGGCCCTAGGTGTGAGTGTGTGCATGTGTGTGTGTGTGTGCCTTCTGTGGAAGGTTGGGCGCCGGGCTGGCAACTCGACAGTGTAAAACTCCACTGCCAATCATGAGCAGACAAGGTGATCCGTTGTGGCGACTCCTAACCGGGAAAAGCCGAAAGAAGAAGAAGAAGAAGAAGAGGAGTTCACTTTCAGTGAGCAAAAAGCAGTTCATACACTGCCTCCAGATTCCATGTGCTACAAGGCTGGCAATGGGAGGGCGTGTTGTCTCCCCATGATGAGTTTAAAGTAAGTAAGGACCTAAAGTGGGTCTGGGAAAGTATTAGAGCTGTGAATGTTAGTTGGACTGGCTGCTCACTGCAACTGTCACAGCTGCAGCTCAGTGCAGCTAAAACGAATCTCATGCAACTCAGCTCAAGCAGTTTAGACAAAGTGGAAATGGATAAGTAACTTACCAGTTTTACAAGAAGGTACCCTTTCTGTAATGTAAGAAGAGAGAATTTTGTCTGTCTGTAATATAAGAAGAAAGAATTTTATTTACACATGCAACCTGCTATATTACCATTTAGCTTAATTCATTGCACCTCTGCAAAGTAATACAACAGAAGAAAACAAAAAAAGCAATGTAAGTAATTGATAATTACATCATCACAGTAGTCAGGAAATCCTTCTACATGGCACACCTCATTACAAAAGGTTTCTCATCCAGGAAAAAAGAGGGCATTGTTTCCCACTACTCGTCACTCATTAGACCCATTATAGACTACAATGCCCCTTTTGGTATGTACCTCACAAGACATCTACAATAACTGGAAAGGCCACAGAAATACCTCACAAAGAGGATTACCAGCCTCAAACAGATGCCCTACGTAGACCGTCTCAAAAAACTCCAGCTTTACTCCATCGCATATCGCCTACTCAGAGGCGATCTCTGCCTAACATACAAAGCTATGTCAAATCCAGAGCTGTTGGACATGCTCCACTTAAAGAAATCCCAATCCCTCCGAGCTACATGCTCTAGGGACCTAAACCTTGTCACTACAATAAACAGAACATGCTGAAGGGATAGATTCCTGTCCCAGAGACTTCCCATAGTCTGTAACAAACTGCTTATCTATATCAAACAAAGTTCCTCATTAGCAGTCTTCAAGAAAAACTTGATGATTGGACGGCAAATAGGAAATTCACCCCAGGGATCACCTCTGTGGCTCTGCTCGACAGGGGCACAGAAGAATAATTTTCTTGGGTGGTGAAATCCAGGGTACCTTTTTGGCTAGGCTTATATAGGCCCTAGGGCCAATAGCCTAGTACCTACCTATGAATCTATAAATATATAAACTAGATGAAGCCTGAATCCTAAGTGCTCTAAACCACACAGGACCCACAGTAAATTTGCCTGACTCTCACTTAGATCAAATCATAAATGATGGCTTTCACCCCTGGCCAAGTAGATTCACTCAAGGCAGTGATTTAAATGGAATAACAGAATATTAAACAGAACAGCTCAGAATGGATAATGTGCAGCCAGCAGTTTCAGCTTTAGGTCTTCACACAGCAGGTCAGAAATAGAGCTGTTTCAAGCTGCTGACAGCGAAGACAAGTTTCAGGTGAAGCTGGATATTGATAGTTTGTTAAAACAGGAATATGCTGGGTCAGGGGAGTAGCTGATCGTAAGACATGCACTCCTACAGGGCTGCAATGAAGACTGTGGTAGACAGCTCTGTAATACTAAACTAAAATAAAATGACATAAAAATAAAGGCTTGCAGGACAAAGAAAGGCACAAGAGGAAAGGGTGGAAATAAAGTTAGATGTAGTGGTGCAAGGTATTTATTATTTATTTATTTGCATTTGGTTACCAGGGAGTTATGACTAGGTCATCCAAGATCCCTTTTCAGTGTAAGCATGGGGGGGATGTTCCAAAAACATATTTAGTGAAAGAAAAACATACAAAGAGATTATAGTGCACCCTTTGTGAATACAACAACATTTAAAAAATAGTGATTGGGTACATATTATGTTATCGAACTTTTAAAAGTTCGAACATCATATGGTCGACACCATATGATCGAACTTTTAAAAGTTTGAACGTTTCAATGGAGATCAATGAAGATTTCCCTTTCCTGCACTGTAGTGCGATCTCGGAGTTGGTTTATTTAAAGAGTGAGGGGTGTGGGGGGCGCAGGGGAGCTTGCCCCCTACTTAAAATGGTCAGGTTTTTTTTTTTCTGTTGTTTACTTCTTTTCACTTTTCAAACTTTTAAAAGTTCAGTCATATGGCTTTGACCATATGACGTTCAAACTTTTAAAAATTCGATAACGCAATATACACCCACATTTGAAAAATAGTGATCACAGATACAACACAGCCTAGGTAAGTATGATAGGTAACTGTTCTGCCAAAAAGAACAGATAATGAAAAGGTGTTTGCAGTAGGGGTAGAAGTTGGGGTACATAGGTGTAGAAGAGTGGGAGAATATTCATTGAAAATAGCTAAAATTTCATAAAAATGTACAAACAATAAAAAAACTGCTCAAAATGCTTAAAACTGTATGGAATAGTAACAAGCAATGGAAAAATAGCCGAAAAGGACTATAATGGGTTTTGCATCCAGGAAGAAAGAGGTCATTGTCTCCCTCTACTCTTCCCTCATTAGGCCAATCATCGAGTACAATGCCCCATTTGGCATGTACCTCACTAGACACCTGCAACAACTGGAGAGGCCAGAAAAGTACCTCACAAAGATGATCCTAGGCCTTAAACACTTGTCCTATATGGACAGAGTCAAAAAGCTCCAACTTTTCTCTGTGTCATATCGCCTACTTAGAGGCAATCTCTGCTTGACTTACAAAGCCATGTCTGACCCAGCTCTGTTAGAAGTGCTACATCTAAAGAAATCCCAGTCCCTCCACACCACATGCTCCAGAGACCTCAACTTCATTACCACAATCAACAGAACATGCTGGAGGGACAGGTTCATAACCCAGAGACTGCCCATGCTATGGAACAGACTTCCCATACATGTCAAACAGATCACCTCACTGGCCCTCTTCAAGAGAAATCTTGATGAGTGGATGGGAAATAGAAAATTCAACCTGAGGAATCACTCCAGTGGCTGTACTCGACAGAGGCACTGGAAACTAATGTCGGGTAGCTTGATGCCAGGGTAATCCTATGGGCTAGGCTTGTAAAGGCTCCAGGGCTCTTAGCCTAGTACACACCTATGAACCTAATGGCCAGACAGCTTAAGTGCAGACAAAGAGAAAGTACTTTCCTGTTTTTTCTGCCTTTTCAGATGCAGCAGGCAGTTAAACAGTGAGGGGCACTTGGCTCACTCTCTGCATTCTGTTTAGAAAGACAAAGTCTGACCTGGGCCCCTAAATAAAAAAAAAAAAAGGAAACAAAAGAACTAATGGACACTAGGTGAAATCTGAAGCCCAAGTGCACTGAACCACACAGAACCTGCAGTAATTTTTCTAACTCATTTAGATCAAATCACATCTGATTCTAAGATGGCTTCAGCCCCTTGCTTATCAGATACACTCATTGATTTAAATGAAAAAAGAGCTGTATTAAAACAGGACTTCTCTAAATGACTAAAGTGCAACCAACAAAAGGCATGACAGTATTAGCTGAAAACAACTAAAATGATATAAAGAAAGTACGGCAATGCAAAAACAGCTCAAAACAACAAACGCAGTATAAAATAGTAACTGGCAATGCAAAACAGATCAAAACGACTATTATGTGCAGCAACTGGTTATGCCCAGATCACTGCCCTGCACATATACCTACTAGTAGCCATATCAGGGAGTCCTGGAGTCATGGTGGTACCTAATCTCCCCCTCTACCAACATTTTTCCTTAAGATGGGTATCTGCACCTCATACATTTCATATATGTGCACTGAGGATACAGATAGAACCTGTAAGTGACTTTCTGGCAGAAGTTGTTTTTCATGTCCTGGGGAGGCAATGTGCTCTGCCTGTGCCTCTTCCTCAACATTTGTAATGGAGGATGTAGGTGACCCCTCCTTTGTAGTGTTGTGGTGTTACTGTGGCATTGGACAGTGCCACTTGCAAGTCTTCATCATTTTCAGTCAATGGTGCTCTGCTGACATCTGACTTATGATGTCTTAAAATGAATACATGAAAGCAGGAACATGAGCATGAGGACACTGTCTGCTCACACAAATATACATAACCTCCTGTGACATGCCTAGTATTGCACATTAAAGTACAACTATAACATACTTTGACAGGCATAACTTGTGTAATTTGAGCAGTTGTAGGCCAGAGCTGCCTGGAAACTCAGATAGGTAGGGGGGCATTGGAGGGTCCTGACCTTCAGATGCAGTAAGAGTACACTTTGCTGTTCTAGACATTACTAACAGAGTGCCGGCCTCTGCAGCTGATGCAGGAGAGTTTGATGCTACCTCAGCTCCCATATCCAAGCTATTCTCAGGTATGAGGGGCTGCTTCCCTGTCCAATGAGTGAGAACAAAAACTCCTCTGCTTCAGTGAGCTGCTTCATTTATGGTGGTCCACACCTGTGATGAACCTGTCAGTCACAATGACCAGTGCCTTTTCCTTTGCACAACCTGTTACAGAAAGATGTTATGGCCATCCACAGAAGCATATTTGCCCAGAAAGTGCCCGCTTTGTGAGTAGAGGACCTACAGTAACACTTTGTTTTCCTCAGTCCTGAGCTTTTCCAGGTATTGATCCTCTTCCACTTTGTGTGACCATGTCAGTACATGTACACTTGTGGGTGAAAAATGTCAGTCAATGGGCTTTCACTATATGTTGCGGGGTGCCCTTACCTATGGCCACAGCCCACTGTGCACCTGTTTATCTGCTGCAGTTATGCCCAGGCTCTCACTAGTTCTGTTTTGTAGCCATGGCAGAAGACTCTCCCCTTTTATTTCCATGCTTATTAGCTACAGTATTAGTGCTATGAACAGCCTCCCCCAATTATATATTGTAGGTAAGCCTTAAAATATGGCTCTGGCACTCCAAAGCTTTAGCTCCTGGGGCAGATCCTTCACAAGGTTTCCATTCAATGTGGTTTGTTCACTCTACAAGCATGAACAGATAAGGCAGTGCTATGCTAGAGTCCTTGGTTCCTATTTTCATGTACATCACAGTGTCTGCTTCAATGTGACTGACAGTCCACCACTGTGCTTGTTGCTCTTGCTGAGATATTTCAGCAGGTAGGACTCCTCCTTGACTTTGTAAAGCTGCAAGTCTACAGAATCTTTACTGAAATTCATTAATTCCACAGGTGTACAGTAATTAGAGGTGTTGAGCAAAATGGCACAGATGCTTTATATTGAGCTATCAAGGGCCATTTAGAGTAGCAGTTATACTAATGAAACTATTCAGCACCACCATTCCTGAATTGCTGCCATAGTGCATTGCACTACCTAAACATGCTGCTAGTAACTGTGCATGTCATGGCAACCAAGAAGCATGTGAATAGTATGTTTGTGCATATGTCATATGTATGCCTGTAGCATAGTGATGCAGCACTATGGCCATTCTTAGTACCGCAGTGCAAGAACAGAGACAAACAGTAGAACCATACTACAGTACTACATGATGAGACAGATGGTCCACAAATGTGCATCTGTGCATGCAGGGCTACTGTGCTGCTACTCAAGCAGACTTGAATGAGTGGTCACTGGCTGTTTTGGGCATTGTGAAATGCATGGCTCCAGTGTGATGTACCACAGAGAGCAAGATTTATTTGTCCTTCCTGCACACAATTTTGAGGAGTGCCTGCTATGGCAATATGATGGGAAAGTGGATGTCTGGGATAAGTTTGCCAGGATGATGACTGATGACACTGTATCACCCATTCTGGAATGTAGTGCTGGCACTGATACAGTGACTTAAGGTGGCATCACCTTGACCTGCTTTGTCAGGGGGAGGTAGATGTTAAGGAGAGAGAATGAGACATGTACTGTAAGAATGTTTTCCTGTGCTATTATCTTTCAATGTTTTACCTTGTTTACATATATATGTATGAGTGCACACTTTATTTTGCAGTGGCAGAGGAGCAAGAACTTAATAGCTGGATATCATACAAGGCAGTAACTACTGTGTATGTAGTGCAGTGTCATGACATTAGTGCCAGTCAGCTGTACAACTGTGACTGTACTGATAACATAATAATTATTTTTTACCACTGTGTCATCCTTTTGTAGGTTCAGTTGTGGACTAGAAGAAGGTGTAGCCAGACTTAGCATAGTCTACACCTGACAAACCCTCTGGTTTTGGCTCAATACCGACTACCAGGACATCCCATCACCTTGGCTAAAGGTGACCTGGAGAAGTCATTAGTGCCTTCCATGGCTTATTCTCAAGGGAGTGAAGTTTCCTCTTATGGAAGTTGTCTGGAAGGCTGTCTGCTCTAGTCTCTCAGTATCAGTTGCAGAGACTTGTTGTTTCTGAGTTGGAGGGGCAGCTTGATGCTTGTCTTGGCAGAGCAAAGTACCTTATGGCACTGTTTGTGGAGTCACTCAACTGGTACGACCCACCGACTGGTCCAGCAACTAACATATAACATTGGCCAGCCAGGTGAATGATGTTGTGTTTGCTGTCCTTTAGGCTGGCCTGGCATCCAACCATGCCAAGATCCTGCTCTGTCCCAATCCTGGAGTTTTTTCTCCCTTATGCTTCATTTTCCATTCCTTTTTCATTTTCCAGCTCTACCGATCACTACTAGTCCAATCTTCTTCCCTCTCCTCCCAGTCTTTTCAGTTTTTACCACACCTGTCTGAGTTAGTGTTTGATGTTTACCCATCTGCCTCTGCTGTATGTCCTTCTTCCTGTATCTTATCCATAGCGTCCTCTCATTTCCTTCTGACTCTAACCTTATTTTCTATATGTTACAAAGGGGATATTGTACCCGACGGGTACCTTTCCTTCTCCCGTTGTGTTTCATACCTTTATGTTACCTTGTGTGCTTCCCTTTGTTTGATCTTCTTTCCTTTCCTGGTTTCCATTTACCTGTTTCCACCCCATTTATATCATAAGCAGGGTTAACATACTGCTTTGAACATCCATGGCAGTTTATTGGTGGCTGATTTGCTGCTATTGTTGCACTGGATTGGTGTAGGATGCAGATATGTGGTGCTACATTAGACACAAGTACACACTGACTCAGACACAGTGTCCTGCCTTTGTTTTTTAAGTATTTTCATGTCAGTCCATGCCATACTATAGCATTACTTAAGCCATAGAGCAGCCTTGTATTACATCTCCTGTTAGTAATGCAGTTCTCTTTAACTGTGTGGCCCTTTGCTCAGGCTACTGGCACTGTTCAATATCTAATATGTGCCTGATTAGCTCTTCAGCTCTTCATATAGTAACCATCTCAAATACTAGCATTTCACAGGTATACAGTGCTTGTCTGTGAATTCCACTCATAGACTTCATTTGCTATGAGAATGTCAAAAGTTTTCTTCAGAAAAACTTTCTGAATTTGCATTTTGTGTGGTCTGTCATTTGATTTATCAAGTCTGCAGAATTATTTCTCTTTTAACATGTTCTAAAAGCTAGGTCTTTCCCAAAGTTATGATCTAGAACTGCAGCTTTCATTGTTTGACTTGTTTACAAAGTTTTTTTTAGTTAATTACAGTAGTAGCAGTTGTGTTTTAAGTAGCTAAGATATGAAAGACATTCTTTTTTCTGCGATTTATGTGCCAAACAGCTTTTGTTCTCTTTAGAGAGCCTTTAGATTAAAATTGGAGTGAAAACATTAAAAACAGTATAATTTTCTTGTACCTTATCACGTTTTTTATTCTTCAGGCTGTATGTGCAAGTGATTTTGCTCCAAATGAATGAGAGAGAAAGAGAAAAGTCACCATTTATGAATATCAGCTGTCTTGCTTCTTCAGATCACAGAAATTGGTATTGGCTCAGACAAAAGGCCCTGAGAAAATAGATTATTCTATTTATAACAATGTATCTTGAAGCTTGGAAATTTCCATCAAAATACTCAGCATGTTGTGATGCCCCACCACTGGCAACAGTAATCAAGGAGCCGTAGTCCTTACCACTGGCACCAGTGGGGATGTATATTGAGAGGATGACAGTTACACACACGGTATTTCCAAATGCAGCTCTCTGCATCAAGTGCAATTTCCCTTAAGAGCACACAGAGACCACAGTCAGTCTGGATAATGGCTTTTCCCTCTTTCTGTAGATCCCCATAAGACTCCCCACTGGAACAGCTATAGAGTTGAGATCTCAGCTGAGCAGCCATGCCAAGACTTCCAGCACCCTCTCTGTCCAACCAGTGCTTTGTGTCCTCACCCAAGTAGCTGACACACACACTCTTTGAGGTATGATTTTTATACATACCCACACCTGAAAGGCTGGCACAGGTTTACTAGCTATGCCCCCTTTTGGCCAGACTATAAGGTAGTATCACTGCCACCAGCCAGTTCCTTATCAGCTACTTTAAGGCCCTTAAAAAAGGGTGTTCAGTCTTACTGTGTAATGTTACTATCAATACAAATGGTAGTTTGACCAAGAACAAGTCTATTAGGAGTGGCCCACAGTGTCACCAAATAAATATGCAAGTACTCCCAAAACTTAAATATCTCTACACAGATCAGCCACAATGAAATGTTTAAATATATGGAATAATAAATAATAAAAGAACAAGACAGTGCTATATATATATATATATATATATATATATATATATATATATATATATATATATATATTTACAGTGACAGAGTTCAAAATCACAGGAACTATTTAAAACAACATTACAGGACAGTCTCAAGCAAATAAAGAAAAACATCTAAACTATGCTTTATTATATTCTTGACTAAATCTAAGATAATTACTATACCTAGAACACTTACTTAATTAGAGCAACAAGGCAGATGTGTGGGGAATGGATCTTGTCAGGTCCGAGACAGAATACAGTATGCTGTCCCTCACAGAAATTTCTTAAATTAATATCACAAATATTACTGCTGGGATAGCTTGCAGAATGATATCATTTCTTCTTATATGAGTCTATCCCAGGTAAATCCCCCCACTGCTGAAACCTATCAGTATCTAGCATCCACCTGTGAAAATACATTTCTCAGATATTTGGCAAATGCTGGAAATCATAAAACAATAAAACACTTCCAGGACAATACAGAAAGCTCCTTAGTTTTAGACATTGTGTCTCCTTGCTGCAATGAAACTGAAATACAACATCTTTTTATGGCCTAGCCATAAAGTAATTTAATTTCAGCTATTTTTCTGAAGTTTTGTAAGTTAATCTCCTGTACTCCAGTTTCCCCTGTTAAAATATATACATTTAAACAGTTACAATAGTGTATGTACATTTCTGTTCTATTCCAGTGGGGTAAACTGCAGATACATTTCAAATAGCACTTTGTAAAATACTTCTTTAGAAAACATTTCTGTACAAACCAGCTTATGTGACATACAGCTCTAATACATTTGTAACACGAACATCTCATATGAAGCATGTTGACATTCACAAATGACACATAACCATTTACAAAATTCCAGACATCTGTGCTGGCAGTATCTCCCTTTGTCACACTTCTATATAAATCATGTTGATATTCACAAATGACATATAATTATTTACAAAATTGCATCTAGCCGGGCTGGCAGTATCTCCTTTCGTCACACATGTTACTGATGTACTAGTAATATTAAGCAGGAGAGGTTGACTTGGACAGTTAACTGAAATGCTTAGTTTAAAGTGAATTTGTCAGTGTTGCAGCCTGACAAAGTTTTTCACAGCAGCAATTTGTGTTAGAACTTCCATAACATTCAGGTAGTTTTTTTCTACACCTCAATTCTTCTCTTAAATCTCTTTGTTCCTACCTATGTTTATTTTTGGTGGTTTTCCTGGAAATGTTGTCTTGACCTTTGTTAGCACCTCAGAGAAAGAGGATGTTTCTCAATTTCTTGATATTTAAAATGTTTCGTATCTTATTCCTCACTTACAATACAAGAATTTAAAAATCTACTTACTGAAGTATGTTATTTAGAAAAGTAGACTTTTAAGTTTAGATCCTCTAGGAATACTACGACATATAGTATTTGGAACAAGATTTGACTTGTTAGAAAAGTAGTTTAATAACTTTACAGACTTTTAATTTATATAAATACAACTGCTTTTTTATTTCTTTTTCCTTCACCTCTAACACATGAACATTTTTGTACAGTTATTGATATGTTTTGTTTTTTTCTTATTTATAATTGAAAAGTTGTACAATTTCTAAGATTTTTATTGTTTGTTCAACACCATTTTTAATAAAATTGTTTTAAAAAAAATGTTCCATATCTTCAGAATGAGGCACATTTAACTTTGCCAAAACACAAATTTGCTTGATCTGCTATACTTGGTGAATAAAGAAAACAAAACAAAAAAAATCACTAGATTTGTTATAGTTAATGCAGTGGCAACTATTACTGCGTTATATTTACTGATTTTCTGATTCTCTTCCCAGCTGGGATGCTTTCTTTATGGGGTTTGTATGGATTTCCATTTTTCTCACACATCCCAAAGATAAACCTTCAAATGCTTAAAATTACCTGTAGGTGTTTGTTGTAGAATATTCCGGTGACAGAGAGTAGGATAGAAAGGTATCAGAGTATTAATGAATGTGTTTTGTACTTTACCTGTTTTCCCCCTTGATAAGCTTCTGTAATTATATTCACAAACCTTCGAGTTTTATTGATTTGTGTTGTAGTTATGGGGCATTGAATGTTTATAGGTTCATAGGTAAGTGCTAGGCTAACTGCCTTTGCATGCTATTTTAAGCCTAGCCAGTTTTTTGGTGCTTGAATTAACCTATCCCATTGGGTGTTAGATTGACCTTACCCACCCCATAGCAGATAATTATATATTACCTTTAATGAGAATAAATTGGATCATACCACTGATAATTTCAGGTGATCCATGCATTTAGGAGCTGGTTCTGTCCATTAGTAGTACATGGGACAGTCCTGTGGTAAATGTTCTATTTCCCATCCGCATATCCAAGCTGTGCTTGAATATGGACAGGGATGAGCTTTGTTTTACATGGATGGGGAGTCTGTTCCACAGCAGTGATATCCTCTGTCACATACACCTGTCTCTCCAAACCATTCTATTGATGTGGCAGAACAGGTTTAAAGCCCCAGACCGAATATTTCTGATGACAGTTGACTTGGTGCTGTGCAGTAAATCCATCAGTGTTGTGTCGGAAGATGCCTTTTATGCTAGATACAGGTTGCCTCTTAGCAGCCTGTAGGATACCGAGTATAGTGACAGGGCTTTGAGTCAATTCATATAGGACATATTGTTTAGGCCTTGTATCCATTTAGTAAGGTATCTGTGTTGCATTCCAATTATTGCATGTGTCAAGACAGGTATATGCCAAAGGGGCATTATACTTAATAACTGGCCTAATGAGGGCTGAGTAAATTCAGACAATGACATCCCTAGATCAAGACACAGTCCCTTCATTTATAAGCTATGCACTGTAGAAGGACTTTCTTATGGACACATGTTGGTCGAAAGTTAGGTCATTGTTTACATAAGTTCCCAAATCCAAAAAAAAAAAAAAACTGGGTCAACTTTTAAGGGTGTAGTGTCAATGTGGAAGTTCCCTGGGCTAGATGACTTCCCA